>NC_062566.1:92464916-92659166 GCF_022837055.1 Prionailurus viverrinus
CGCCATGATTGTAAATGCCTAAGTGCTCGCATTATCCTTCATGAACCACACGCTTCAAGTAGTGATCAAGCACAGACAGCCGTCCTTCTCACAGGCAATGTGGCATAAAGTAAGGAGTCCCATCTTTGTGACATGCCATATTTCACTGCCAGCAGGAGAGAATTTTTTGTTGTTGCCAAAGTCAGTCAGTAGATAATGATCTAGTATCTCAAATGTGTCATTTTTCAGAAGCAACTATCATAGTTTCTATTGGTCTGGCAAATCAACAATGCCTTGTTCACATTGAAACATTAACTGTACAATGGAAAGAACGTGTTGTTGACAACAATGCCACTTGTATTAGGATCTTGAAAACAAAACCCAAAGAGAAAGGTATGATAAGTGTTCTGTTCTCTGCAGTGGAGATGATGATGCCCTAGTGTAATGATAGACTGATGTCTCTAAGAGGAAAGTAACAAAAATGAACTGCTTTCTAGGTCTGACAAAGGATAGATCACTAGAAATAAATTTTAAGAATTGGTTAGGAAAAAAAAACTGTGGAGACCTCGTATACCTGCACAAAAGTCAGGTACCCTTTTGAAAATTGGGGAAAATGGTAAAAAACAATTACTGTCCCCTGTGCCTAATTGTTACCTCAAACGCTCATTTTCTTATAAAGAAATATCTGTGCATTGTCAACAACTTGTAAAATACAGATGGACAAAAAAAGGATCATTAAATAATCTGTTATCCCACTGCCTACTTTTGCACCAGCATATCACATTTTCTGCAAAGAAACTACTGTGAGCTTTCTAAATTGTGAATCTACTCAGAGCTCCCTAATGGCTCCTGGACACACCTAAAATAAAGTTTAAATTTCCATGCCAACACAGCCAGGACAACCTGGTCTCAGGCATTCTCTCTTCTTCCTAAATTTTCCACCATTCTCCCGCTAGCTCCTTTTGCTCTAGCCAAGAATTGAATGGAGATTTATCAAACATGTCAAGCACATTCCTAGCATGGGACATTTTTGGCTGCTTCTTGATTGGAATATTCTTCACCCAGATACAGCCTTTGCTGTGCACATCACTCAGAATTCTGCCCAAACATCGTCCCTTCAGGGGCCCTCCCTGACAACCCACCCAAAGCAACACCCCTCCCATGACACCCTGTCCTTCACCCTGTTACTTTGTAACCACTGCACCACTTACCAACTTTGTATTGCTGTTCACTTGTTGATCTCCATGTTGTATAAATCCACCAACATGTAAGCTGCTTGAGGATAGGAACTTGATGTTTTGTACATCAGATGCATCCCCAGTGCTGATCAAGTTCTATACCTATTGTGTGCCTCAAACAATATTTATTGAATAAATGAATACCCAAGGTTAACGTTTTGGTTACTAAAGTAAAAAATAATGTGTTGGGGTGCTTATCTGTGCCAGTGGTTCTTCTATATGCTTTATGTGTATAAATTTAATTAATCCTACCAACACTTCAATGGGAAAGGTATTATTTCTCCCCCCTCTTATGAATGAGGAAATGGAGGCTCGGGATGTTGAATAGCTTGCCCAAGATGGAGTTAGGAAATGATGGGACTAGAATATGAACCCAAGCAGTCTGGCCTTAGAGCCAAACTCTCAATCACTAGTTCTCCCTCTCACACTTATACACTCACATGCACAATATGCACACACAGTCATACTGAACAGAGTGTATGGGATATACTTTCCCACGTAATTAAATATCCTTTGGCAATATCAATTTTATGCCTGTGCCATATTCCACACTGTGGTTTGCCAGAGGGATTTTTGAACCATTATCATAAGATAAATATTTAGAGCTATTTTTCTTCACTACTGTTATAATTAATGTTATTTTCTATAAATCAAATTATCAGATTAAAAAGATGCATGGTCTCCGGGCTTTAAACAAATTTATGTTAGCAAGTGGTTCCCCCCAAAAATTAACTTTATATCCATTTATATTACCCTTATAAACCTGAGCAATATATATATTAAGTTTTAATCATTTTGATAAAAATTTTGTATTTGAATTTTAATTATTTGTATGCTTTGAAACCCTTTTCTAGTTTGTAATTGCCTTGAAATTTATATGTTGTTTTATGTCAAAAAGGAATTTCATTTATATAATTATGTGTGTGCACACATGTTTTGTTCAGAGAGAAAGAGACTGCAAAAGCAGAAGAGAGGATGAGAGAGAGAGAGAGAGAGAGAGAGAGAGAGAGAATCTCAAGGAGGCTCCAAGCAGAGCAGAGAGCCTGCTGTGAGTCTGGATCTCATGACCACAGGATCATGACCTGAGCGCAAATCAAGAATCAGACGCTCAACTGAATTAGCCAACCAGGCCCTCCTTTTTGTGTGTATATCTTTTATTCTGTGGTTCCCAATTAGTTTTTTACATTATTGAACAAACAGCCTAATGCATACCATATTCAACCTACTTTTAATCTTTGGTTTTGTTTACATGCTTTTATTCTAAAATGGAAAGCAGGTTTGCAAGCACTCTGTTTTGGCAAATGTTTACCTTTGATACTAAGCCAGTCATTGGGCACACTTGGTATTTCCCCTAAAAATGAAGAGTTAGTTAAAAGAAAGCAAATAAAAAGAGACTAACAATTCACCCAACTATTGACTTGGTCTCCCGTCTCTCTGGGACTACCAGAGAGAACCAACAATGTAGATAATGATATGTGTGCAATAGAGGAAAAATGCCAGATCATTTCATGATTTTATATTTTATCTTCACCTAGCTGGTTACTGAGTAATTTATTACAAAACTGTGCCAGGTCAAAAAAGAGGCATTTAATTTTTCACAGTGGAATAGTGAGCTCAGAATTAACTTCGTGCTAGGGGCTATGCTAAGCAATTGATTATTTGTGTGTGTGTGTGTGTGTACTTGTGTGTACACACACATATAGCATATGCACATGTATTTTTTACATATCACACATATCTTACATATACATCACATATTATGTATATAATTTCATGTCAATTACAAACATATTGATGCATAGAGGCACCTGGGTGACTCAATGGGTTAAGTGTCAGACTTTTAATTTTGGCTCAGGTCATGATCTCGCCTTGTGTCAGCCTCTTTGCTAACAGTAAGGAGCCTGCTTAGGATTCTCTTTGTCTCTCCATCTCTCTCTGCCCCTCTCCTTCTCTCTCTCTCAAAATAAATAAATAAACTTTTTTAAGAAAGAAAAAAACAAATATATTGATGGATAGATCATCCAGTGGCAAAACTATTCTTTCTCATCTAATTCATTGGAGGTTTTCTATATAAATGCTCCCACTTCTGGAGAACATTTTGATAAGAGGAACACACAAACATTTTTTAGTGCCTTTCACCAGTGCCCAATGGTAAATAAGAGAAAGAATTTGGGAGCAGAAATTCAATTGAATTATTCTGAGCACTGAGCTTTGAATAATTGTAAGAGTTGCAGAACTCTTTGTCTCCACAGTGATATAAAGAAGTCACCAAGACATGAATCAATACAACACTGACTGTCATGGGTCATTGGAGCAGCCTGGAGAAAGAGAGAATCAGATGACAAAAGAAGAGGACATTTAAAACAGAACAAGAAAACAGTCTTTTGAGAGTCTGTCTTGAAAAAAGGTATCTCCAATTTCTAGAGAAAAGGGATAAAGTCAAACTTGAACAACTATCAAAAATAGGTGACTAGACTGCACTGTGGATAAACATTTTTAAAATAACCTTTTGGTAAAATATAGGCCATTTTTTCCAAAGAGTAATTTAACTGTTCTCAATAAATAATGATACTTGATTAAGTCTCATGTTAAAAGAACCCCTTTAGATGCTGAAACTATATCTAATCAGCACTAGAATAAATCCCATTGGTTTCAGGTTGGCCAGTAGAGCAGAGTTCCAGCACTTTTAAAATGTCACTATTACCCTTTCCCAAGCCACCATCATCTCTGACTTGGAACACTGCAAAGGTTTTCTAGTGGGCTTCCCTGAGTCCACACTTAGTGCCCTCTACACTTTACTCCCTGTACAACAGGCAAAGTTCAAGTAGGGTTGCCTTACATCAAAGAGTGTCATGCTACTATTTGTACCAGTGCCTTTGTGATGAAATCAATGATTCAGGCAACTTCAAAGGAAAGAATTATTTTCGTAACAAATTGGAGATATAACCACTATCCCTCTCCATGTCTGTCCATAGACCCTGAACACAAAGTTCAGATACCTTCTGCTTCTGTGGGCAAAGCATCTTTTCCTGTGTCTCAGTAAGACATTACTCCAGTAAGAGATTATTACTCCAACCAGTAATAATCATTTGACTTCAGGTTACAATTCGTAAACTTGGTTTTCCTTATCTCCTTGACCAGTCCTTAATTTCTATTGACGATTTCTGCTCCTCTTCCCAATTTTGGAGTAGTTGTGCCCATTCTATACTCTTCTATTCTAAAATTATACCAGAGCTGAACTCACCCAGTCCCATGGCTTTATATAGCATTTGTACACTAACAAACTAGAAAAGTAGATCTGGAATTCATCTCTTGCTTGAGTGACTATTTCATAAATGCAGCCACATTCAGCATATCCTTTGTAATGTCCAACGGATAACTCAAAATTAGTAAGTCCAAAACAGAACTCTTGAATTTTTCCTCTGGTCCCTAAAGTGTGCATTTCAGAAACTGGGCAGCAAAATCCACTCTGTGGTTCTGCTCTAAAACTGTGAAATCATTCTTAAGTCTTGTCTTTCTCTCATCTACTAACCCACTGCCATATCTATCAGCACATTTTATCTCCACAATCAAAATATATCAAAATAAAATTCAGAACCCAATCACTTCTCACATCTGCTACCAAATTGGTCCAAACACCAGCTTCTCTTTTGTGGACTACTGCAACAATAGCCTGACTGGTTTTACTGTCTTCACCCTTGCTCCAAAAACACTTGGTGTTTCATTCCGCACCTACAGTGGTGTGTTTAAAATGTAAATCTGATCGTTTCACTCTCCTGATCAAAGTTACCCCAATTGTATTTAGAGTGAAATCCATCTTTCTTACTATTTTCTTCATGCCCTGTCCCCATGCTCTGATCCCTGACCTTAATCTTATAACTCTTCAAGTCTTCTGCTCTAGTCTTACTGTCATCTTTGTGGTATCACCAAGTCAGGAACAATCTCAACTCCCAACCTTTTTCCTTTGGTCACCATGACTCAAAGCCTTTTTCCCAAATCCCACCACATTCGCACCTATACGCAAATGTTCACAGGACCTACTTTTAGTACATTCAGGCTCTGCTCATCTGTCACCCTCACAGAGAGGTCTTCACTCAACGTTCATACCACTGTTCACACACATCTCCCATTATTGTAGATCTTCTTGTGATATTTTATTCACCTTCCTAGTCTATTACATCAGTAGCTGTTCATTTGCATATTCTCTGTCCTCCTCACTAGAACATAAACTTTATGAGGTCAGGCATATCACTGGTTTAGTTCCTCTATATGCAAATTGTCTATACCCCCAGTGTCTAGAATGGTACCCAGCACATAGCAATTCTTCTACAAGTATTTTGAATTAATTATTATATTAGCTAGCATTCAAAGTTGTCACCCAACATTGCTTTGTTTTGCAATAGACATGGAACTATTAAAATATATGGCAAAACTAATGCAAAAATTATCAAAATGACTTTTTAAAAATTAGTAGATATAAATGTATAGAAATACCACCAATATCTGGGTATTAATTCTATATCCTGTCACTGTACTGAATTTGTTTCTTCTAGTAGTTTTGTGGTAGAGTCTTCAGGATTTTCTACATATAGTACTATGTAGTCTACAAATAGTGACAGTTTGGCCATAGCAACATTTTTCTAGATAGGTCTCCTAGGACAAGAGAAACAAAAACAAAAATAAACTATGGAACTGCATCAGAATAAAAAGCTTCTGCACAGCAAAGTAAACCATAAACAAAACAAAACAAAAAAATGAAAATCCATTTTTTTTACTATTTTCTTCATGCCCTGGCCCCATGCTCTGAATGGGAGAAGAGATTTGCAAATGGTATGTGCAATAAGGAGATAATATATAAAATATATAAAGAACTTATACAACTCAACACCAAAAAAAAATCTTATTTAAAAATGGGCAAAGGACCTGAGTAGAAATTTTTCCAAAGCCATACAGATGGCCAACAGACACATGAAAAGATGCCCAATATTACTAATTATCACAGAAATGCAAATCAATACCACAATGACATATCACCTTATGCCAGTTAGAATGGCTAAAATCAAAATGACAGGAAATAACAAGGGTTGGAAAGAACATAGAAAAAAAGAATTCTCATGCACTTTTAGTGGGAATGTAAATTGGTAGAGCCACTGTGGAAAACACTATGGAGGTTCCTCAAAAAATTAATAATAGAAATACCATATAATCTAATAATACCACTATGGGGTATTTACTCAAAGAAACTGAAAATACTAATTTGAAAAGATATATTCACCCCTATTGCAGCCATATCTTGGCTAGGCAAGATTTGATTTTGTCTAGTCATTTACAATGGCTTTTGTAAATATAAATGTCCATCAATAGATGAATGGATATAGAAAATGTGGTATATATACACAATGAAATTACACATCATAAAAAAGGATGAGATTATGCCATTTGAGAAACACAGATGGACCTAGGAGTAATATGCTAAGTGAAATTAGTTAAACTGAAAAAGACAAATACTGTATGATTCCACTCATAAGTGGAATCTCTAAAAAAATGAATAAACAAACAAAAAGCAGAATCAGACCTATAAATACAGACAACAAACTGATGGTTGCTAGAGGGGAGAGGGTGAAGGGTTGGACAAAAATAGATGAAGGGGAAAGGGATGTATAAGTTTCAAGTTATGCAATGAGTAAGTCATGGGACTGGAAGACACAGCATAAGGAACACACTTAATGATATTGTAATACCAATGTAATGGGACCGATGGTAGCTACACTTCTGGTGACATTAGCAGAACATATACACTTGTCAAATCACCTAGTTGTACCCTAAAACTAATGTTACGTTATATATCAATTATCATAAATAATAATAAATGGAAAAAAATAGTACATGTAAAAGGAGAGATCTGACCCTTGTATTTCCCGTAAACAAATCCACTGAAAAAGGGGGGATGAAGTCATTAATCCAAAATTTTAAACAGATAACATAATTTGTTAATCCTTTACCACCATTACACCCAAAATATTTTTGTGTATAAAAAGTTATCACTTCCTCTGTAGATTATTGAATAAAGACTACTTCCTCTTGCACTGTTGGTAGGAATGCCAACTGGTGCAGCCGCTCTGGAAAACAGTGTGGAGTTTCCTCAAAAAATTAAAACTAGAACTACCCTATGACCAGCAATAGCACTGCTAGGAATTTACCCAAGGGATACAGAAGTGCTGATGCATAGGGGGATGTGTACCCCCATGTTTATAGCAGCACTTTAAACAACAGGCAAATTATGGAAAGAACCTAAATGTCCATCAACTGATGAATGGATAAAGAAGATATGGTTTATATACACAATGGAATACTACTTGACAAAGAGCAAGAATGAAATCTGGCCATTTGCAGCAACGTGGATGGATAATAAGCCAGGCAGAGAAAGACAGATACCATATGTTTTCACTTGTATGTGTATCCTGAGAAACTTAAAGAGGACCATGGGGGAGGGACAGAGGGAAAAAAAAGTTACAGAGAGGGAGGGAGGCAAACCATAAGAAACTCTTAAATACAGAGGACAAACTGAGGGTTGATGTGGGGTGGGGGAGAGGGGAAACTGGGTGATGGACATTGAAGAGGGTACTTGTTGGGATGAGCACTGGGTGTTGTATGGAAACCAATCTGACAATAAATTTAAAAAAAAAGACTCCATTCAATATGTGATTGCTTAAATTATATTCTAAATTCTGTTTTTTCTGTATTGTTTTGTCTCCCTTTTTTTTTTTTTTTTTTTTACTTTATAGTACACCGTGTTGTTTAATGACATATCTTGGGCATATGCCTAAAATTCTTTAGATCTATACTAGTTTATGGTATAGATTTGATTGTGAGAACTCTCCTTCCCCTAGACCAACTCTAAAACAGATTTAAAAATTTTAAATATATAAAATAAAAAAGATTTTCTTAGTACAAATGACTTTTTAAAAAAATTCTAAAATTCCATTTAAACTCAATATTTATTGACAATAAAAATGTTCTTTTAAATTATGTTTTTTTTAAGGTTTAAGAATACTCAAGGATTTAAAAAATAATTTCAATAACCTAAATTAATGGTTCAGCTTGTTTCTCCTCCAGAATTATATGTAATTGTTTTTTTTTTTCTATTCATTAAGGGAAAGTCACCAGTTTCAAAGATCATAATGTTTGTAATTGATCACATATATTTTTTTTTAGATTCTTTATTCCAATTTCAAGTTGCCTGGATGTTTTAGCTAGATAATCTTTTTTCTTTATGCATGAGTTATCAGCACTACATTATTTTTAATTTAAAGATTTTCTGATTTTTTTTGGTAACATATCTCTAAAATTTACCTGAATTTGCTTGTTCTGTGAATTCCTGAGATACATTGTATATATGGCTAGAGACTAAAGATGTGGCAAATGCTCTCCTTCTTCCCATACTGGAGCCTCTATCATAACAGAGAGCCAATCTAAATGGTATTTGAAAGTTTATGCCCAAGGGAAGTGTTCTCTATTAACTATAAATGTATACAATTAAACCTAAAGCACAGTCACAGTGTTTTAATCAGGAAAGCTCAGAGTCATTTCTGTCCTGTGGGGTAATAAATGAAGGCAAAAGCAATTGAACATGCTTTCTGATGTGTTAAGTGATATATGGGCTCTCTTGAGTCACCAAATTGAAACGGCCACATGCTTAGTTAATCAACACTACACTGCCATATTGGGGGAGAGGTGATAAATTTCACAGATGGTACATTCACAGGGGTCAGGGTAAAATAGACTTGATCAACCACCTCAGTAATTAAAAGGATGTGTTTAAATGCCTATTATCAAATGCTTTACTATAAAAGAGAATTAATTTTTTATTCTCAGTCATTCACCATAAGTGAATTTAATAATACTATCAACCACAATGGTCAAAGCTGGCCATTGACTAATATGTACTGACTAATATGTTGACAGTTAGGGTAGAAAATCAGGTCCTGGGAGACCAGTTAATGCACTTCTTTCGAGAATTTTCAGGGCTGATTAGAACAAAACCACATCCAGAGAACCATTAAGACTACACTCAGAAGATAAATTGCTGTCCCTGTAGGCTTTTCTCCTTCAAGGATAAAGCCATGTACTCTCTGCCTAGAAACATTGTTTCTCTTGCACACAATCTCAGTGCAAAAGAACAAAAGCAATTTTTAGACAAAACTTAGTCACCTTCCATTTCAACAGTGTATGCCACAACTTATGTTTGTATATGTGTTAGAATGGGCAAGTGATATTTCTAGAATTAAAAGTCTTGTGCCTGTTTTCTGATAAAATATTTTGTGTTCTGAAATTCCAGTAATTGTTTACATTTTTTGAAGCATCTAAGTTGAATTAAATAGCATATATGGATTTTTCCTATCAATGGAGAGAACAGGGTTTCCTAAGTCTTTCCAATTCAACAAATTTAAAATTTTCCTCTATTTCCACCATCTCTTCAGACCTACAGTTGTAATATTGCTATTGGTTTGGTTGGTGGTGGTTTAGTTGGAAAATGGGGTCTTGGAAGAGGGCAACTTCCCTCATTTCCATAAATCTTTAAGAACAGAAAAGAAAGCCCTGTATCTCTTCCTCCCCTTTCTGCATCCTCATTATTGGCCCGAAAAATCTGCTCGGAAGTAAACCTAAGGTGAGGCTCCTGGGTGGCTCAGTAAGTTAAGCATCCAACTTGATTTCAGCTCAGGTCATGATCTCACAGTTTGTGGGTTTGAGCCCTACATATGGCTCCATGCTGTGTGGAATCTGGTAGTGATTCTCTCTCTCCCTCTCTCTGCCCCTCCTCCACTCATGCTCTCTCTCAAAATAAATAAACAAACTTTATTTAAAAAGAAAAGTAAGCATAAGGAAAGGAAAGAAAGATGTATCTCCTTTATATCCCATGCCACGTTATGGTCATCCCATTTTATTCTAAAGCTGTGCTTGATCAACCACCATTTAGATTGAACTTCAAGTCTGAGAATGGTATTAAAAACAAGGGCTACGCTTTACTGATGTTCACAAAGTAAATTATTCCTGCGGCAAATTAGTTTGAAAATGTTATTTTAAATATACCCATCTACTGGTCTTACCTGGCCTCTTTTCTGTCACTGTCTCACATGAGTAAGCCAATACCTTTGAGCCTCAGTTGGCTCAACAGTAAAACGAAAATTAAAATTATCCCCATTTCATCTCCTTACACATGCAATTCTTAATGATAATTAACAATAAATTAATTAATGTTCCATGTAAAAAATACATAGAGGAGTGAATACAAAGTATTAAGAAACCTCCTCTCCACCCCCACCATTCTCTCCAGAAAACCCAATGCCTCTGAATTATCTTATTAAATGCCACCTATTCTAAAAACAAAACAAAACAAAACAAAACAAAAACCACACACACACACACACACACACACACACAAGAAAAGAAAAAAGAAAAAGAAAGCAAGCCATGGTTGAGTCAAAACTGAATCACAGACAATGGAAAAATATGTAGCATAAGAAATCTTGGAGTAATATTCTAGGATGGTGAAAATATAAAGAAACATATGTAGTATGATTGCACATGCACTGTTCTACACCTTGGTCTTTGCTTTTTTTAATTTTATACTTTATGCTATACAGTAATCCTATTCCAATATCTAAGTATCTGACCCAGCTATATAATACTTCATCGTGTGAAAGTGGCAAAGTATATTTAACTACCTGTTGATGGTTATCAGGGTAGTTTTAGATTTTGATAAATATTATGACCTTCCATAAAGATGTTAATCTATGCGTTTCTGCAAGACCACCCTTAGTGCTGGGCACCCATCCTAAGCCACACTTTAGGAGCTCCTCTGGTCCTGTTCCAACCTGGGCCTTGTGAAGAATGGGAGAAAACCCTAGAATTAAGGGATGTCCACCCTGAATTTATGTACTTTACTCTAGATGATAATCTGAATGCCTGAGACTGGAGAATAGTGTGTCTGAATTGCCCTGACCCTGCTTCCAAGACTGAAAGGCTATCTTCCCTGGATCTGGTCTTCTCAGAGTGGACTGCAAGTGCACACTCTAGATTTAAGGGGTGGCCAACCGGGGTTGTGAGCAGATGTGTGGGGATGGATGGAACTTGAGTGCACAGACTAAACTGTCCACACACATGCTGTGAGGCCCCTCCTGGTGAATGATTGCACTGGGACGTGAACGGGGGCAGACTGAAAGCTGGAAACTTCCATTTGTATTCTTGTTTTGGGACCTGTAAATGTAAAAACTCATCTGCTTGTACTAACTGGATCTAACAGGTTTTGTTTACTGAACCCTTGCCATCACTTAGTGTTATATTTTTCTTTTTTGATCTAAGAGCTTCAAAAATCATGTTTTATTTTTATTTAAATTTGCATTTATTTAATGGTTCATATTTTCACACACTGATTGGCACTTCAATTTTTTTTTCCAATATATTGACTGTTTTATTGTTTATTTTAACAATCGACATACAATAGGTTCCAGTTCAAGATGGTACCATATGAGAATCCTGATCTCCATTCCTCCCACAGACACACTGAATCTATAGCTATAAATGGAATGATTTCCTCTGGAAAAAAAAAAAACCCCAAAAGCTAGCTGAGCAACTCCTGTACATTGGGCAAACAAGAAAAAAAGCCTACATCAAAGTGGGTAGGAGAGACTGAAACACAACCCCCAGAATGGCAACTCATAATCAACAGGAAACTCACAAACCTGAGCTCCTCTCTGAGGAACAATTGTTTAAACCCACATCTGGCACACCAACTTTTTTTTTAATGTTTTCTTTTTTTATATTTTTTAAAATGTTTATTATTTATTTTTGAGAGAACATGAGTGGGGGAGGGGCAGAGAGAGAGGGAGACACAGAATCCAAAGCAGACCTGAGGCTCTGAGCTGTTCAGCACACAGCCTGATGTACAGCTCGAACCCACTAACCTTGAGATCATGACCTGAGCCAAAGTCAGAAGCGTGACTGAATGAGCCACCCAGGTGCCCCCTGGGACCCTAACTTTTAAGACCTGCACCTGAGAGATGAGTCTCAAGTCATCTAGCTTTGGGAGCCTATAGGGCTGGCATCCATGAGTTCCATAAGGCTGTAATGAACTGAGAAATGGCTCCTGGAAGGCTCATACATATGGACTCACCTACCACAGAGCTCACCATAGAAGCAGCTGACTTGCAAAGTGCCCAGAATTTCTGAGAAAGAATCTTATTTAATCATTTGAAAAATATGGCCTAAGTGGCAGGCATCTTATTTAACACTGAATACTCTCCTAGAAGTCTTCTGAAGTACTCTCCAAAGATGGGGGCCAATAGGTTCCATCTAGTAGTCTTCTTCTGCCTTCTTCCAGTTCACTGGCATCCCCTATAAAGGAGCTTGTACCCTCATCTGGCTCCATGAATTTTTTCCACTACCACCCAAGGGACTACTCTAGGTCACCTGGCTCTGGTCGCCAATTGGAGTTATGCTTGCAGGCCTCACAGGACTGTAACAGAGAGAGCTTTTCACTAGCTACCATCTCCAGAGTACAACAGAGGCTAAGGAGGTCTTTCTGTGAAAGAGGCCTATTAACTTATCTTCAGAATGGTAGCTTGAGGGACAGTCTTCTAAATTTTAAATTTTTTTTAATTTTTAACTTTTTAATGTTTATTTATTTTTGAGACAGAGACAGAGTAGGGGAGGAGCAGAGAGAGGCAGACACAGAATCCAAAGCAGGCTTCAGGCTCCAAGCCATCAGCACAGAGTCCAACATGGGACTCAGACTCACAGAACGTGAGATCATGACCTGAGCCAAAGTCAGATGTTCAACCACCCAGGTGCCCTATCAGTCTTATAATTATACATGATCTAAGAGCTGTCATTCTTTCCAGAGACCCAATATCTTCACACATCCCCTCTGCCATGCTCCAAAGTCCCAATATCTTCCAAAAGGGAAGTTATATACACATATTTGGTTCCCTGGTTTTGTAGCTACTGCAGAGAATACCCATTGACTGCCTGGCTCTGGTGGCCAATGGAGCTTATGTTCCTGGTCCCATGGGATTGTAACAAATGGGGACACAGTACTTGACAGGCTACCACACCCAAGGCACACAGCACAGACAGCAGACTGAAACATACCCCCAGTCCTCCTGTGAAAGAAGTCTGTTTGGTTGTCCTGGAGCTTTGGCCACAAGGGCAAGCTTCTAGTTTGGCACACATTTAAGAACCTACTGAGGTACTCTCTGGGGACAAAGGACAGTGGATGACCTCTTCACTCTCTCCCTTTGCCTCATTCCAGACTGCTGGTCACTCTCAGAGAGAAGCTTGTACACTCATAGGTCCCCCACCCCTGATATTTGCAGCTGCTGCCCAGGAAACACTTCAAGATCACCTAGTTCTGGTGGCCAACAGAGCTTACATTCATGGTCCCATCAGACTGTCTATATTTGCATTCTTTAAATGCTGCTTCCTAAGGGTTTGGTTTTCAGTCAGCCTGAATCTGGGTACTGACTGAGATCCTCCTCTTTGGAACATTGAAAGGTCTTGGCATACCCTGAACTATTGGGGGCCACTGAAAATAAGGTAGGCTGCTCAGACAATCACAAAGGTCTGAGAGATAACCAAGAGCTAGAGCAAGGTTGTACAATAAGCTTAAACTTCTACACAAGGACACTCCTTCAAGACTGAAATCATACCAACCATCTCTTCAACCACAGTGGTATGAAACTAGAAACCAATTACAAGAAGAAAACTGGAAATTTCACAAACGTGTGCAGGTTAAACAATATGCCATTAAACAAACAATGTGTCAGAGAAGAACTCAAAACAGAATCAAAAAATACCTTGGAACAAATGAATATGAAAATACAACATACCAAACTTGTGGGATTTGTGAAAACAGTACTATGAAGGAAGTTTATAGTGATAAGTGCCTATAATAAGAAACAGAAATATCTCAAATAAACAATCTAACTTTACACTTCAAAGAACTAGAGAAAGAAGAACAAAAAAAGCCCTAAGTTAGTAGAAGGAAGAAAATAACAAAAATCAGAATGGACATAACTAAAATAGAGACTAAAAAGAAAAGATCAAGGAAACTAAGAGGTAGTTTTCTGAAAATAAAGTTGACACCCTTTTAGCTAGACTCACCAAAAAAAGTAAGAGGACTCAGTATCAGAAATGAAAGTAGAGAGTTACAACTGATACCACAGAAATATAAAGAATCATAAGACACTATTATGGTTGCTTTTTGGCCTTTTGACTAAGGTCAAGTAAAGACACTTGAACAAATATACACTAACAAATCGGACAACCTTCAGAAAATGGATAAATTCCTAGAAACCTACAACCCACTAAGAATAAATCATGAAGAAATAGAAAATATGAACACACTGATTACCAGTAAAGCAATTGAATCAGTAATCTCAACAAACTAAAGTCTAAACCCAGATTCCTCACTGTTGAATTCTACCAAATATTTAAAGAAAAGCTGATACCAATTTTTCTCTTCCAAAGAAAAAGAAAAAAAAAAGGAAAATAAAAGAAGAAAACACTTCCAAATTCATGTATGGGGCCAGCATTACCCTATACCAAAACATTTTTCAAGGACATCCCCCCCCCAAAAAAAAATACAGACCAATATTTCTGATGGACATAGATGTAAAACTCTTCAATGAAATATTAGCAAACTGAAATCAGCAGCTCATCAAAAAGGATATCACACCATGATCAGGTAGGATTTATTCCGGGATACAAGGGTTGTTCAACATCCACAAATCAATCAACATGATACACCACAGTAAAAAAAAAAAAAAAAAAAAAAAAAAAAAAAAAAGAAAGAAAGAAAGGAAAGATAAAATCATATAATCATCTTAATAAATGCATAAAAAGCATTTGACAAAATTCAACATCCATTATTAAAGAAAATTCTCGGGGCGCCTGGGTGGCGCAGTCGGTTAAGCGTCCGACTTCAGCCAGGTCACGATCTCGCGGTCCGGGAGTTCGAGCCCCACGTCAGGCTCTGGGCTGATGGCTCGGAGCCTGGAGCCTGTTTCCGATTCTGTGTCTCCCTCTCTCTCTGCCCCTCCCCCGTTCATGCTCTGTCTCTCTCTGTCCCAAAAAAATAAATAAACGTTGAAAAAAAAATTTTTTTTTTAATTCTCAACAATTTGATTATAGAGGGAGCATACCTCAATAAAATAAAAGTCAGATATAACAAGCTCACAGCTAACATCATACTCAACGGTGAAAAGGTGAACACTCCTCTAAAATCATTAACAAGATAAGGATGCCCACTCTTGCCATTTTATCCAGCATATTATTGGAAGTCACTAGTAAGAAAGTATCCAAAATAATAATAAAAAGAAAACAATCCCATTTACAATTAAATAAAAAAGAGTAAAATAGCTAGGAGTAAATTTAACTAAGGAGGCAAAAGATCTGCACACTGAAAATTATAAGACACCGATGAAAGAAATTGAAGAAGACACAAATAAGTGTAAAGATATTCTATGCTCATGAATTAGAACCATTAATATAATTAAAATGTCCACATAACCTGAAGTCATATACAGATTCAGTGAAATCCCTATTACAATCCAAATGATGTTTTTCACAGAAATAAAAGAAATAATCCTAAAATTTGTATGGAACCACAGAGGACAAAATCGCCAAAGCTATCTTGAGAAAAAAGGACAAAGGATGCATCACACTTCGTAATTACAAACTGTATTACAAAGCAACAGTAACCAAACACTATTGTATTTCCATAAACTCAGACACATAGATCAGTGGAATAGAATAGAGAGACCAGATATAAACCACACACATATAGAGTCAATTAATTCATAATAAAGGAAGCAAGAATATACAATGAGGACAGTCTCTTCAACAAATGGTGTTGGGAAAACTGGACAGTCCCATGAAAAAGAATGAAACTGGACCACTTTCTTACACCATACACAAAAATTAACTAAAAATGTATTTAAGACTTGAACATAAGACCTAAAACCATAATACTCCTAGAAGACAACACAGGCAGTAAGCCCCTTGACTTTGGTTGATGATATTTTTGACACCAAAAACAAAAACAACAAAAGCAAAAACAAACAAATGAGACTACTTTAAACTTAAAAACTTCAAATTTAAAAGCTTCTGCACAGCAAAGGAAACCATCAACAAAATGAAATGGCAGCCTACCAAGTGGAAGAAAATATTTGCCAATCATATATCTGATAAAGTTAATATCCAAAATATATAAAGAACTCAAACCAAAGAAGCTAAAAACAAACCAATTAAAAAATGAGAAGATCTGAACTGACATTTTTTTTTTCTTCTACCTATGATCTTACTTACATGTGGAGTCTATAACAAAACAAAAAACTCATAGATACAAAGAACAGATGTGGTTGCCGGTGGGGGGCAGGGCTGTGTGTGGAGGACAAGTGAAATGGGTGAAGGTGTCAAAAGGTACAAACATAAAATACCTAAGGAGATGTAATGCACAGCATGGTGACTATAGTTAATAATTCTGTATTTTATATTTGAAAGCTTATCAGTAAATCTTAAAAGTTCTTATCACAAGAAAAAATAAATTTATAACTATGTGTGGCAATGAATGTTAGCTAGATTTATTATGGTGATCATTTCACTATATATACAAATATTGAATCATTATGTTGTACACCTCAAACTAATAGGCTGTATGTCAATTATCTCTCAATTAAAAAAATCAAATTAAGTCATTAATCTGTTCTCCTATACAACTTATTTATTTTGAGAATATTATATAAATGTTTTATTTTTTATGTTGGACATAACTCAGTATTCATTATCTTTATTAAATACCATAGCCTTTTACCTTTCTACTGGCATGTTTCATTTACATGTATGTGATAATAAATAGATCTGATCTTTAGTCTACATACTATGTTTTATTGTCAGCTTTAATTATTCATTTTATTGTCACCTATCTCTTGCAATGTCTGTATCTTCTTTTTTTTTCTCCTTCTGGTAGTTGAGACTACTTAGAACCTATTCTTAATTTTCAACTATGAATTTACCTTCATAACTTTAATATACTTAAAACTCAATTTTCTAAGTTATAAGGTTTAGAAAGTATCCATTGTTTCCGCAGTATAAAACATTAGACACACTTCCACTTTCTTTAACAACTCTTCTCCTAGTTTATTACCTTAATATTTTCATCTTTGAGTTCCTATTCTGATTTATAAACATGATATGCCTACAAGGTTTTACTCTTTATTCTATATTTATATGAATTTAAAGTACACAGGCAGCTCTTGATATTATAGCTTCCTCATTTCATAGTGTTGCTATTTTACCTTTTCAGTTGTGTGATAGATGACAAAATCGGCCCCAGCACTTCTCAACTTCTCCCACAAGAGGGGAGTTGATGTGTTAAGCCCTTAGCACATCCTTTGACCAGTAGAATGCTGCACAGTGATGCCATGAGGCTTATAAGCCAAAACCTCAGGGGGCCTGAGGTTCTTATGGTACTTTTGTTTTGGGGATATTGTCCTCTCCACCTGCAAAAAAGTCTGGGGTAGTCATGTAGATGATGAAAGACATGTGATCCAGTTTACCTTTGTTGCCCTACCCAACAGCCTGCCAACCATCAGACACTAGAATGAGGCCATGCTGGGTTATCCAACTTCAGGGGACATGCAGCTAAAAGCAGATATAGGAGAACCCAGAGAGATGGATCAAGTTGTCTAGATCAGAAAAACTGCTCAGCCTACTCACAGGATCATGAGCTAAATAAAGGGTTATGGATTTAAGCCACTAAATTTCAGGGTCATTTGTTTCATAGCAAAAACTAACTGATACAAGTTGGTTGGTGGAATTCATAACTAAGATTCTTCCCCCATAGTCTCTCATGGGTAGTATATTCTGAGTCCTTTCTTATTTAAGAATGGTTTCTTATTACCTTTATTCTTGCATAAAAAGCTACCTATTAAACTTTTGCATCAATTTTTTAACTTAAAATTCTGCAGACATGCTCCACCATCTCCTGACATTGCAAGAATCTGAGTGTAGCCTAATTTTTCCCACTTGAAGGTAATTTCTTTTTCCAATGGATGACTATAATACTCTATTCCATCTTGAATATTAATATTATACCATAGTACTCCTCAGGGTTGATAATTCCACTTTTTCTTGCAACATGGTGTTCAGTTTACATTTGTAAACTCAGTTCTTTTATAGAAAGTTAATGTTTTTTTGTATTCATTTCAGTCGAATACAAAGACAACAATTAGGCAAATATCAGATCTCCACTCTAGTCTCTATGGCTAATTGTTCTCACAGTTTTGTCTATGGAATTTCCTCAAACATATCCTACTTCCACATTGTCCAGCAGTGAGACAATGAGCTGACAAGATTTTACACATAATGTAATTTAATTTTATACAGTCTGAACTAATAAAGAGATATAGCTAAGGCATGCTAGCTGTGTCTCAATTTCTTCACCTATAGAACAGAGATAATAGTAGCAGTAACTAATGGAAGCCTTCCAAATATTCAATGAGCCTATAAGAATAAGGCCCTCAGAAGACTTCCTGGTATGTGGTAAGTCAATATTAGCTTTGATTAGCATTATAAATTATTGCTGGCTGTTTTTTCATCATGGATTCTACTTATTGCTTTTAATATGGCTCTCATTTTTGTAATGGCATTCTTGCTATCTTTAATTTCTTTCCTTAACCTACCTGCCTCACTTTTTAATTGCTCCTATTTTTCTATTCTCTTTAGACTCTTTTTCATTCTTTGGTATGGGTTTTCTTTTTTTCTTTCCTCAGAGTCCCTGTTCTCTTATATTTCCATATACTTTTTAGAATCAAATTCTACTTTTCTAAGGTAGACCAAATTATCCAATGGGCACTACTGTAAGCCATTCCAATTTGGTGATCCGCTTGCTCTGAAGAGAGAAATTCTAAAACAGAAGGTAAGACAGCAACCAAGGAATTCAGAATTTATGTATTGCTCTAAAACGACAAACCTAGCTTTGGCTTCCCCTCCCTTCTCCAGCCCACGTCATCTCTATTGCACGTTTTTGTGTTAGAAGTATAGGTTTCATGAGGCAGTGTTCTCATTTTGGACTCGACGCTGCTGGTGCCTCATATCCCTCCACCTCTGATTTAAGCGGTGGCTCTAGGCGACAGTTCTGCGTGGGCTGTTTCACCTCATACCACCTGCACCAATCTTCAGAGAGAACTGTGTGTTGTACTGTTTTCAGTCTCAACTCCTTCCCAGGTGCTTCAGGAACCTGCTTATCGCTCCCAAGTGCTGCTAGGAAATGGGGGGGGGGGGGGGAGGTAGTTAGGACCCCTGAGGCAACCTTCAAATAACAAGAGATGGGATCCTGCAGAAAATTGTTCTGCTTATGGTCCTTCAAGCAGGGAATTCTGAGAGCCATTCTGTACACTTCTCAGAGGTCCCAGTGGAATCTAATGTGCATTACTCACCATGGCAGCTTTGATGACCCATGTGCACACCAGCTTTCCCTCCATCCTCACCTGTCTCTCCAGCCTTGTCCCTCCTTATTTTATCCTCAACTTTTGCTTCTGGAATCACTGTCTAAAGAGTCTCTGTACCAGAGTCTTTGTGTCAGGCTCTGCTCTGAAGAAACCCAAACTAAGACACACTTTTGTACAATTTCTCTTTAAGCCCTTTACCTCCTATTTCTCTGGAATATGGTATTTAACCCCAAGTAGTCCCTAAACTTTCTGGTAGCCTATTAATGGCCCAAGTTCTTGTGATTTAGATCAGAGTATTATTCATTTGGCAAATGAGGATCAAATAAATTCAAATTTTCAGATAAAGAGGCATCCTGATCGAGATTTAGAGTTAGATATCATCTTGGCTCATGAAACAGGGGATTTTCTCCTCTTTCCTCTGTTGTTTTCATTCACCTAAGAGGATTTTGGTGAGCAGATTTAAGCAAATGGTAAAACCCTAAAGATAAGAAATCATTTTACCTGTTATCATAGAACTTCCAAAATAATGTGATTCTGGCCCTGTTTCCTCTGCAAAATAAAGAGAATGCTATTAAAATTAAATTCTCTTTGAGATTTATAATTCTGTGTTTGGTGCTAAACCATAGTGCCACAATGTATCCTTTAGGAAAGGCAAAAGATATCTTCCTTTGCCCATAAAGTTCAGAACGCTTTAGTAATTCAAGCAGAAGTAGATGGTCTAAATTAGGTAAACATAGGAGAAGGAAATTTACCTATTGTTTCTCATTGTCTTGAACTCTATAATCAGGGAAAAGGTTGTATGAATAGCAATATCTACAATAGGAATAAACCACACTTAATTAGTTTCAAACTTCATTTTCATTTAAGTAGAATTATAAACAAATACAGCTAGCTGCAAATTTATCTACTTTCCTTTGAAAATGAATTACTGATATTTGCATACTGTTTAAAAAGTATAATAGGAATAAATGCTACAATAACAATACAATAAATAATTTTGCAATATGCTTTGCTTTCCTAAGTCACTAAAATTCTGTTTTAAGTATTAGCATCATGGGATGTTGAAATATTTAAAAATCTTAATTTGAAAAATAAATTATTCTACTTGGTTTACCCAATGAGAATTTACTTATATAATGTTTAAATATATAAAAGGCCACTATAATTCTAAATGACTCAGTGATATGACACCATCCATGGAACCTAGTTATTTTTTAAGTTTATTTATTTATTTTGAGAGAGAGAGAGAATCCCAAGCAGCCTCCGTGCTGTCAGCGCAGAGCCCAATGCAGGGCTCCATTTCACAAACCCTAAAATCATGACCTGAGCCAAAACCAACAGTCGGACATCAACCAACTGAACCACCCAGGGGCTCCCCTAGTTATTTAAAACTAAATGTAAAACCGTATGTTTTCAAGCATTTAGTTGTGCAGTGATAACATTTTTTTAATGCCTTCTGTCTTCCACACACAGCTAGACAGCAGGAAGGTGAGAGGAGACCCTGACCACGTAGAACTGACGTCCAGAGAGATTATTAACATGTGAACGGGCAATCCTAACACAGAATGAGCACTGCCATGGTCAGAGAAAAAGAGCTATGGGAACACCCAGCACTGCTCTCTAATCCAGACTTACATGTTAAGAATGATTTTTCAAAAGAAATCCTTATCTAATTACCCAATAATTGAAATAAAAAGCTTTTCTATTACAAAGCTGCTTCCTGAAAAGAGATCAAAAGAAACTACCTGAAAAATCCCATGCAATTTAGTTATTTTGCATTTTCACATCTTTAGATACATAGAGAGAGTGTTTTCAATATAAATGTGTCTTTGAACAGATTTCTTCTGAAAGTGATTTATTGGCTATGACTAGTTCTCTGTAAGCATCCTAGAAGAACAAAGTTTTCATAGTTAAAATTATTCAGGAGAAAATAACCAAACACTTTCATTAAATACATTTTGATAAAGACAGACTACTGTTGCTAATCCTAATTAAAGCTCTTCACAATGGTCCAAAAAACAAAGAAGAGAAAATAATGATCTTAAAGAGAGACACTGTGATTGGCTTAATGCATTATTCTGGGCTTTTTAGAAGATAAATGTTATATGAAGATAAATAAATATTGGGGGGAAAAAGCTTTATCCTACTTAAGTATACTAATATTTAATATTTATTGAACATTAAAAATATGTAGGAAATAGTTTAAAATTCCAAGTTAGTCATGGTCTCTGGCAAAAGATAGTTATTTTATTCCTAATTGCATTTGGGTCCCAGCCATAACTCTTATAACACCATGCATTCTCTGTTACAGATCTAAATGTTAATTGTTATAGAATTGCTAAATCCTTCACAGATGACCTTAAACAAAGCAATTGTTAAGTGTTCGTGACCCCCTAAACATTAAGCATAGTGACAGAAAAAATTATTAGTATAAAATTATTTAAATATACAGAAAATTTAATGTAATCTATTAAAAAACTAATAGCAAGGTTACCTGTTACAAATTGATATGCAAATATCAATTTCATTTCTATATAGCAAGCAATTGAAAATTGAAAAAAATTTTTAATGTTTATTTTTTTTCAGAGAGAGAAGCACAAGTGGGGTAGAGACAGAGACACAGAGAAACAGAGACACAGAATCTGAAGCAGGTTTCAGGCTCTGAGCTGTCAGGAGCTCGAACCCACAAGCTTTAAGATCATGACCTGAGCCAAAGTTGGACACTTAACCAACTGACCCACCCAGGTGCCCCAAAAGTTGAAATTTTATTAAAAAATTCCACTTACAATGATCACAAATATATTACATATTCAGGTAGATATCTGACAAAATACTGTAAGATCTAAACACTACAAAATAGTGCTGAGAAAAATTTAAAAGACAAAATAGAGAAAAAAATAAGAGGAGGGATATACCATGTTCAAGAGTCAGAAGACTTAATATGGTCAATATGGTGATTCTCTCAAATTAATCTATAGATTTAACACCATCTCAGTCCAAATCCCAGTGGGGTTTTTGATAGAAATTGACTAATTTTAAAGTCTTCATGAAATAGCCCAAAGACCTTAGAAAATAACAAAGTTGAAGAACTAACATCACTTGATTTCAAGCCTTCTTATTAATCTAGAATAATCAAGCAATGTGATATTGTTATAAAGATTAAAAAAAAACTCAATTAAACAGAATGGAAAGTTCAGAAATATACCCACATATATATGGACAACTGACTTTCAATAAATTTGAAAGACAATTCATTATAACATAGTCTTTAAACAAACAGTGCTAGAAAAATTGATGTCCATATACCAAAAATAGACTTCAATTTATACTTCACATTTTATAGCAAAATTAACATAAAATAGATCATGAATAAAAATGTGAAGGCAAGAACTATTTTTATTTCTTCAAACGTTTTTTGTTTTTTTTTGTTTTTTTGTTTTTTTGGGGGGGGACAGAGAGAGACAGAGCATGAACGGGGGAGGGGCAGAGAGAGAGGGAGACACAGAATCGGAAACAGGCTCCAGGCTCCGAGCCATCAGCCCAGAGCCTGACGCGGGGCTCGAACTCCCGGACCGCGAGATCGTGACCTGGCTGAAGTCGGACGCTTAACCGACTGCGCCACCCAGGCGCCCCAAGAACTATTTTTAAAAAATAGAAGAAAATATAGGAGAGAACTATTTGTGACCTTGGGATGAGCAAAGTTTTCCTAGATACAGCACCAGAAGTGTAATCCATAAAAGAAAAACTGATAAATTGGACTTCATTAAAATTAAAATGTGACCTGTTTGAAAGATACTGTTAAGAAAGTGAAAAGACAGATGTCAATGTGAGAAAACATTTGCAAATCATATATCTGATAAAGGAATTGTACCTAGATATACAAGATCTTTAAAATTGTACCCTTTTTTAAAATTAAAAAAAAAATTTTAAACGTTTATTTATTTTTTGAGAGACAAAGAGAGACAGAGCATGAGCAGGGGAGGGGCAGAGAGAGGGAGGGACACACAACATCTGAAGCAGGCTCCAGGCTCTGAGCTGTCAGCACAGAGCCAGATGCAGGGCTCCAACTCACGAGCTGTGAGATCATGACCTGATCTGAAGGACACTCAACTGACTGAGCCACCCAGGCGCCCCTAAAATTGTACCCTTTAAACATGCACAGTCTATTGTGTGTCAGCTATACCTCAAGAAACTGTCTTAACACTTACTGAAATATTTCTACTCCATTAGGTAAACTGCATTTTGTAATGTCACCTTCTGCTTTTCTAGTATGGACTGTTCCCATTATTTCCTGGAATAAAATGGAAAGCAGCTCGCAAAATTCACTCTAAGCAGTTTTCAGGCAGTCTTCTGGAATCTGAGAAACCTTTGAAAACAGGAACGAAAATGTGTGTTGCCTTTTCATGAGTCCCTTTAGAGGAGCACATATCCTCAAATGAACAAGTTATTTGTAATAAGACCTGGTTTTTAACCAACTTAAAACAGTTTACCTTAACTCAGTTTCTTTTCTCAATTTCACCCATCATTCCCTTAGATAGAAATAATTTCCACATATTCAGCCTTTCTTATCAATATTAGATTTTTTTAAAATGCTTATTTATTTTGAGAGAGAGAGAGAGAGAGAGAGAGCACAAGCAGGGGAAGGGGAAGAGAGAGAGGAAGAGAGAGAATTCCAAGCAGGCTCCATGCTGTCATCACAGAACCTGATGCAGGGCTTGAACTCCTGAACTGTGAGATCATGACCTGAGCCCAAATCAAGAGTCAGATGCTCAACTGACTGAGCCACCCAGGGACCCCTCTTATCAATACTAAATTTTACTTTTTAAAAAAATATGTTTATGTCTGAGAGACAGAAAGAGACAGACTGCAAGTGGGAGAGGGGCAGGGAGAGAGGGCAACACAGAATCTAAAGCAGGCTCCTGGCTCTGAGCTGTCAGCACAAAGCCCAATGCAGGGTTCGAACCCATGAACTGCAAGATCTTGACCTGTGTCGAAGGCAGATGCTTAACTGAGTCACCCAGGCACGCCAATACTAGATTTTATTTATATTTTTTAATATTAATTTATTTTTGGGAGAGCACAAGAAGGGGAGGGCCAGAGAGGGGGACGGAGGATCTGAAATGGGCTCTGCACTGACAGGCTGTCAGCAGTAAGCCTGATGTGGGGCTTAAACTCATGAACCACGAGATCATGACCGGAGCTGAAATTAGACACTCACTAACTAAGCCACCCAGGTGCCCCCAAAACTAGATTTTAAAGAGCAGTTTTTCCTATACTATTTGGGCAATGAACAGAAAATTTCACTACTAAATGTATAAATGTCCCTTTTATCAATAAGGACATTATAAAACATCAAATAAAGACTATATACTTCTAATCCATCACCTCATCTAAACTCCTGCACCGGCAAATATGAAATAACATAATTGTGTGCTAAAAACTCTCCTTTAGATGACCATGAGAAATATTAATGTGTCCACTGAGCATCAGGGAATTACAGAACAAACATAAGTGCATTTAAATCATGGATACATTCTTAAATCTAATAAACCAAGCAAGAAATCATGCAACAAGGTTGAGAGTCAAATTGGCCTTAAGTATCCACTGATAGAAATATTTATAGAAAGATAAAGTTCTAATGTGGATATAAGGTATGGTGACTTGAGGACAAATACTTATTAAACCCTTTCTTAGATATAACTTGATGGGAATGCAAAGTGATGCAGCCACTGTGGAAAACAGTATGGAGGCTCCTTAAAAATTAAAAAAATGAAACTATCCTACAATCCAGTAATCTCATTATTAAGTATCTACCAAAGAAAATACAAAAACACTAATTCAATTGGATACATGCTCCCTTAATGTTTACAGCAGCATTATTGACAATAGCCAAACTATGAAAGCAGGCCAAGTGTCCATCAACTGATGAATAAAGATGTGGTATATAAATTCAATAAAATATTATTCAGCATGAAAAAGAATGAAATTTCCCTTTTGCAACAACATGGATGAAGCTATAGAGTATAATGCTAGTGGAGTAAGTCAGTCAGAGAAAGACAAATGTCGTATGATTTCACTCATGTGGAATTTAAGAAACAAAACAAATGAGCAAAGGTGTGGAGTGCCTGGGGTGGCTCAGTTGGTTAGCCTTCTGACTCTTGATTTCAACTCAGGTCATGATCCCAGGATATAAGATCAAGCCCCATGTCTGGCTCTGTGCTAACAGCACTGAGCCTGCTTGGGATTTTCTCTCTCTTTTCTTTCTCTGCCCCTCCCCCTGCTTGCTCGCTCGCTCTCTCTCTCTCTCTCTCTCTCTCTCTCTCAAAAATAAATAAACATTTTTAAAAATGAGTGAAGAGGAAAAAACAGAGAGACCAACTAAGAAACAGACTCCTAACTATAGAGAGTTGATAGTTACCAAAGGGGAGGTGAGTGGGAGGGTGGGTGAATAGGTAATGGGGATTAAGGAGCACATTTGTCATAATGAGCACTGGGTAAGTTATGGAATTGTTGAATCATTGTATCGTGCATCTCAAACTGATATAACACTGTATATTAACTATACTGAAATTAAAATAAAAAAAATTGAAAAAAAAAACCTATTCTTAAACACAGAGAGAGAGCATGTGCTTTTGTACAAGATGAAGGTCACTGAGTCATTTTACATCCCAAACATGACACTTAAACTCAATGCATTTACCCAACATGACTTGCAATACATTTGTAGTATCAGTATTATCACCCAGCTTCCGTACACAGCAATGAGAGTCAGAAAAAAGGATCAGGAAAGGGAAGTTTGAGGAGTTTGAGTATCTGAATGTAATTTAACTTTCATTTAAAATAAAAATACCAATAGGATCTATGCCTCAAATCAGGAAACATACATGAAAATAGACTTGTGCTTTTAATTTTTCAAAGCATATAAGGTTTTATTTTCCTGCAATTTTAGGATCCTATAGGACCATTCTTTATGAAACGTATCAAGACTGTCTAATCTATTTAAAGTGTCAAGCATTTTCAGCACCAGGCCAGAGGGTTAATGTCATCTCAAGAAAAGCCATAATAACTCAAGTACAATTTTTATGTGATACACTCAAAGAAATTACTATAATGAATGAGACATCACCATAAGTACTAGGGGGCATTTTCAAATGAATAATGGCTTAACATGAGCACATAATTAAATCCCAGGCCAAGTGAGTAAAAAATAATTTAACAGCATTGTTAATATATAGTTAGTTGATCTGTTCATTCCATTTAATTTATCATAGTCCACATTGTAAAAGTAAATAAATAAGTCTAATGCAATGTCAGCCTTAAGATAAGCATAGCTTCAGGGTGCCTAAGTGGCTCAGTCAGTTGGTTAAGCATCTGACTCTTGATTTCTACTCTGGTTGTGATCTCAAAGCCCTAGGTCAGACTCCCTGCTGGGCATGGAGCCTGCTTGGGATTCTGTCTCTCCCTCTCCCTCTGCCCCTCCCCTGCTGGCAATCTAGCACTCTCCTCGCCTCCCCTCTCCAAAAACAAAAAAAAATGTAAGCACAGCTGCTCTGATCACCTTCAGCTCACATCTTCTTCCAGGGAGACAAGGACCCCAAGACATTTAAATTATCCTGATGGTTAACACAAAAGCAAGCTACTTTGCATGAAAAAGGCATTGAACTAAAAAGCACAGTTGTAGATATAAGCACAGACAAGTCTGAGTTTTGTGAACCTGTTTTTCTTTATGTAAAATGAGAATGATCATGGAGAGGAAGTAAAAATATAAAATCTAAAATTCTGCATTCATATGGTACTCAGGAAATACCAACCAAGAGAACTGAAATGAGGGGAAAAGGACTTATAAAAAAGATATTGTGGAAATCAAAACTTCAAAATTACAATAAATCTTATAATATTTTCTCTATACACCATTTTGAGCTCTTGTTCCAAATTACCTACCTAATAAAAATGTATTACATTACAAATTATTAGGATCTAAAGGACTGCTAATGATATTTTTAAATCAAGATCTGATTCTTCAAGTTTCTGTCTTAACTCTTCCATGATATTTCTACTGTGTACAGAAGGACTAAATGTCTTTGGCCAAAGTCCTTACCGTATTTGTAGCCTTCCTCTTCTAGCTGGGTTTCTCCCTTTCCCCAGCCCTCCTGACTCAACTCTTTGGGAACACTCTGTTACTGTTCCCCAAGGAAACCATACATTTTCCTGATTTCTTCTCTTCCTCACTACACAAGTTCTTATCTTTCCACTCAGTTGTAATGTTGCCTCCGTTGTGAAGGCTTCCCGGATCCTTGCCTAGAGAGTTGGTTGTTCCCTCTTTGTTTATGGTATAGTGAAAAGAACAGACAATCCAGAGTCCAGCATTAATTGCAAATTTCCAGCTTCCAGCACTGATCATCTGATTCTGAGTAATCTGCCAAATCCTTCTCATCTTGGTTTCAACTCTTTAAGTACTTTAGTTCAGTAATTGCCTTATCATGTAACATGAGGGCCACATTCCCAAATGTACATAAATCATGTATACCAGAACCAAGCACTTACTAGATTCTTAAAGAACAATAGCTATTAGTAGTAGTATTCCATACCGCTCTGAGAGTGCACTATTATTTAACTTACGTCTATCCCCCATACTAGACCATCACACAAAGACATCATATTTCATCCTCTTTGAATTCTTAACAAGTAGCATAGCTCCTAGCAGAGAGTGAGCACTTACTGAAGAATGCATGCATGGAAAGATGGATGAATATAAATCATAGAGCACAACACTTTATTTTATAGTTGAAGAAATTGAGGCCTAAACTATTTAGATGACTTGCGGCAAGCCACACTTGTGGCTAAGGAAAGAAAGAAAGTGATAGAACAAAGGTAATGACGATTGAGTCAATCAGGATCTTTCCTACTTGGGAACTGCATTTCCTCCAGTCAATGCTTTTTGGATGAGGTTGCACATTAGGTAGTCCTACTTTCCTCCAGCATCCACAAGTCATGTGACCCAAGCTGACAAATCAGAGTATTTCACTTCACCTCTGGGTTACTGTGATTGGTTCAGGGGTGGAACTGCAGCTCAGGCAAGGCTATGAGAGTTCTTTAAAAGTCACTATTCTCTAGATTTATGCTGTTCTGAAACCAAACTTAGCTAAAAGAGAGTAGACAAAGACAGGGGAAGAAACTTAATGTTGACATCATTGGAAACTGTGTCAGGCTGTAGTTGAAGCTCCTTGTACTTCCATTGTCTCATCTGTACGAGTTGAGTTTCTAGCATTTGCAACGGTAAGGATCTCAATACAATTTGTTTCCTAATTTCTAGGCCCCTGTTTTTCCTTTACACTCTGATGTCTGCTAAATAACTACCGCATGATGTAAAGTGATGGAAAACAAGCAGCAGTGTGCTAAGCCAGTTGTTTCGTTTCTAACAGCAAGTCCAATGCATTGAACGCCCGTATCCACCAGTTAATAGACTGCCCCAAACGTGATTAAGATGATATTGCTAAAACTTGATATTCACAAGTATTACCCCTTACCATTTATCGATATCACTTTTAATTAATAAATTGTAAGGTTTGCCCGTCAGTTTTACTTCATGGACAATGCTTACACAAAAGCATTTAACCCTCAGCTAGCAACAACTTTGTCATATTTAAAAACACGGGTCTTTGATACAGTGCTGTCAACACAGTCCTCTCTCTATCACTTGCCTTTGTAGAAACATTTCATTAACACAGAGCAAGTTTTCAAATGAGAAATATAAACTGGGTTTTCCATCTGCAGAATACATTAAACTAGTTTATTTCTTTGAAGAAATTTTTAAAAGCCAAAATCTAAAACGGTTTTATAAACCTTTCATACATGGATCCATTTTTTTCTTCAAACATATTTATCAGGAGTGACAGAAATAAATACAGCAATTTTAAATCTTTGACCTAAACATAGTTTAAACCCCACTGATTGACAGAGCAGCCTGGAATTTAATAAATGTCCTTTATAAACAAGGGTAAGGTAGGTGCATGCACTGGGCTATTATGGTTGAAATTTAAAACAAACTATCACTAAGTCGCTTATAGTCTACTATTTTATTGTTACACTAATCTTTTAATCATTTTGTTAAACTATCTTCACAATTTAATAGAAATGTTCTTTCAAGTGAAAAAATAATAGAATCCAATGTGTTAAAATAACATATCAAAGATCAGAACACTCAGAGGCTAATTTCCCCAGAAGAACATTCCAAAGCTTCATCTTCATCAATTATGCTTTCAAAATGGGGTTAAGATTTGAAAAATTTTAATAAAGTATTTATCGTGATAAATATTTGAAAAATATTATGTAACACCAGGTTAAACTAATTACTTATCTTTATAAAACAACCTTGTTTTAAATATCCTGTACTAGAGAAAATACTTTTACTTCCTCACAGTCATTATTCTTGAGTAATTTTAACTGAGAAACAGACACTCATGTTCTTTTTAAATAGCTTCACCTTTCTTAATTTACTCTAAAAAATGTATGGTTGGAATTTTTAAATCATTAAAATATAATCATAAAATAGATATCAAAGTGTTTAAAGCATTAATTCGTCTATTTCTTCCCCAAAGACCTCTTCGATCCCATCACCTTTATTCAGCATTTAGTATGTTAGGATGGACTTGTCAGAACAAAATCAAAAACCAAATGAGTCAAATTATCAGCTTTTAATTTAGTATCCCCAAATCCAGGTATGAAACAAGTAAAACAGGAAGAATACTTGCTATATAGGTTGTTCCCATTCAAGGGGATATGCAAATTTCCTGTAAAGTGTTGGGAAGGAAAGCCATAGAGTTGGAATGTTAGAGAGAATTTCTAAAAAAGGAAATATATATCCTGATCCTCTCTTGGGTCAAACATCTGGTGTGGGGGTTGGAGAAATGGAGAGGCAAAAATGATAAAATAATCTCAAATAAATATGGAATTTTGAGAGCAAAGAGGACAATTTCTATTTTCCCTAATAAGGCTCCAACTCCAGGAGTTTTTCCAGCCTTATAGAAAAGCCCTCTGGCCAGAGGCTAAAGAACAATGAATTAGAAATGCCTCCAGAAAGATTCTAGGTACCTCATCCTGAGGTCAGCTTCAGAGACCCCAAGGGCTCAGCTCAGAAAGGCAAGTGGTGTGGACAGAGGGATACAGCAACAGATACCAGCATGGACCAGAGAACAGATAGAACTGAGAATATGCAACAAAGGCTTAGTGTGGAAGGCCAGACTGCAGGTAGGAACAGGGAATAGATGATGATGCAGCAATGGGTATCTGACTGGGACGATTGCAACTTAGTACCTGGTGTTATTTCCTGACTTCTCTCCCCTCCAGGACCTTGACATTATGTGGTCCTATTAGAACTCTTACACAACCTTAAAGGAAAGAGGATATTTTAGTTAGCTATTGCTGTGTAGCAAATTACCACAAACTTAGGAGACTTAATACCTATTAGTTATAGTTCTGAGGGTCAAAAAGTCTAGAATGGCCACACTGAGTGGTCTGCTCAGGGTAACACAAGGCTGAAATTAAGGTGTCTGCCAGCCTGAGTTCTCATCTAGAGGCTCAGGAAAAATCTGCTTCTTAACTCATTAAGATTGTTGACAGGATCAGTTCTTTGTGTCTATGGGACTAAGGTCCTTGTTCCTTGCCAGCTATCCAGCCAAGGACTGTTCTCAGCTTCTAGAAGCCAAACAGGGCACTCTGAGCTCCTAGAGACTGCCTGCATTCCTTTCCATGTGGCTCCTTCTGTCTTGGATGCAATCCATCTTGCCCACATCAAATCCTTCTCAAGCTTCCAACCTGTGACTTTTAGGTCTCTGATCTTTAATCCCACATCTAAAGGGTCCATGCCGTTAGGCCAGATTCACCGGATAATCTCACTTTTTTAAAGTCAACTAATTTGGGACCTTAATTATATCTTCAAAATTCATTCACAGCAGTACCTAGATTCATGCTTGATTAAGTGAAACCATATGAACTCCAGAGGGCAGGAATTATGGGGTAGAATTCTGCCTACCACAGAGGAGAGGAGATAATTAGCCTAGGATCTCTAGAACTGATTTAGAAAACCCTGAGAGTATCTGTGTGGAATGAAGATGATGGAACACAGGTCAGGATAAAAATTAATCGATACTGAAATTTTTCTTTAAAAAAATGGTTTTATATTACACATGCAAGAATTTGTAACCCATGGAATCTGTACCTATTCAAATAGAGAAGAGCATCACTAGCAAATAGTACTTAAGGTCATGTGTAAACTTAGCATCATGACAGAAAACCATGAGCCAAAACTCCTTTAAAATTTTATGCACATCCTCATGTTAGCAGAGCAAACATAGGTACTTGAAATTATAATATTTGATCATCAGTCTTCCAGCCTTTCCTATCTTTAGCTAATTCTATTCCCTGACCCATTCTGTCATTATTTACATCTTAAAATTTCTTTCACCTAAATCTGCAGCTATCCAATTATATCTATTTTCTTTAGATCATGCCCAAGACTATTGAGTAGCAGGCTGGGACATCAAGAAATGTCCAAGTACATAAATCAGAGTTAGAACAGGGTTAGGAGGTGCCATAGGTGGCTAAGTCAGTTAAATATCCGACTTCAGCTCAGGTCATCATCTCACAGTTGGTGGGTTTGAGCCCTGCATCAGGCTCTGGGCTGACAGGTCAGAGTCTGGAGCCTGCTTCAGAATCTGTGTCTCCCTCTCTCTCTCCCCTTCCCCCACTGATATTCTTATTCTTATTCTCACTCTCTCTCTCTCTCTCTCTCTCTGTCTCTCTCTCATGAACATTTAAAAAAAATAATAGGGTAAGAGTATTATTTTTATCTCCCTAACCAACTTTTTACCACCTGGGTGATTAAACCCAGGTGAGACCCAAGTCTCAGGGTTAGAAGTACACCTAGAGAACATTCAAAGCAGCAGCAGGGTCCTTAACATTCTTCAAAAGCTAAGGAGGGATAAGAAAGACTACAAGTTGCTTTGAAGAGTACTCTTGAATTCCACTTCCTGTAAGAGTACTCTGATCCTTATAGACCAAAAGGGTTTCATGGTGAAATTGCTGCTTGAAAGAACCCTCTATTTTGACAGATAGCTGAGAGTCATGGTTTTCTGAGAATTACAGTCCCCATCCCCTGCCCTGTGAAAATAAAGCAGAAAGACATTGAAGACTGCTACACTGACACTACTTTCCTCCAAAACACAAATACACAGTTAATTTGCACTAGAGTAGGACTTTAAACATTAAAGTGTTAGTTACAAATATAATCTGTCTGGTATAGGGCTATTGCTTTTATCTTGCAAACCAGAGAGTAAATCAGATTTTCAGTCAGGGCTTTACTTGGCCATAGTTATGCTCAACTATTATTGGTAATTACTTTGGCTCTATCCATAGTGCCAACAGCTCTTCCCATGAACCAAAATAAATAACTTATGTCCTTTAGGAATAAAAGAGGGACTGAATAAATTGAAGACACTCTTCAATCAGCATCAGGAGCACCAAGCAGCTTCTAAATTTATTCCATTCACACTTGGTTTTTAAAGAAGACTGAGCTATTTATTTCTGTCCTATGGGCAAACTCAGAAGTATAATGGACAAAATGTCAGAGAAAATGAAGAAAAATGATGGTATTCCCCAACAGAATAAATACATCTTTGCAAAAATCAAGTTACCAGAGTTTTTCTAAGCCCCAAGTGATCAGCCGCTGTGAGACATAAAACTGAGCTGAAAGCACTGGGCAAAGGACTTGAGTAAATGAGGACTTATATTTGTAATGAAGTAGCATTGGTAACAACTGATCATCTTTCAAGAGCTGAGGCTCTAGTTCTCAAATCCCTAGATGCTACCTCAATTTTCTGAAAGGTATTTGTATCTTTGGAGCACATTCCCCTCAGGGATCTCAGAGACTCATTGGTAGTGCATGTTTTGAGCTCTAATCTAGGGAGACAAACAGCCTTCTCCATATGCATATGGAGGAACATTTGGGATTTCTGAACCACTACTTCGACATCTGCCAGAAAATGGGGTATTATTAGAAGATGCTGCCTCACATTTAATAATTCAAGCACAGCCAGTTTTTTTTAATGTTTTACATTAATCACTTAGCAATGGATGAATATTGACTGTCCTGAGTAATATTTACCAGATCCTGCCAAATAGACCTCTTTGTTGTCCCCAAATTTATCTTAGACATTCCCTGCTCAAGGTCTCTGCTCACCATTTCTCCATAAAACCTGTAATTGTCCTCCCAATGCAGCTGAAAATCTGCTTTCATGAAGCTTTCCCTTAAAATCTAAGACCGAACGATTCCCCTCTTTTCTCTAATTCTAATAGCAGTTTTTATCTGCACTATTCAGATTGATGAGTTCCCGATTTCCCCATGAAGACTTTCTTGTTAAGTCCCTGCAATAGGTTGAATAATGGCCACTCAAAGATATCAAGTCCTAATCCCTGGAGCTTGTAAATATTATGTTATTTAGATAAAGGGTCTTTGCAGAAGTAGTGAAGTAAAGACTTTTGAGATGAGATTGCCCCGGATTATCCAGGAGGACTCTAAATGCCTTCACAAGTGTCTTTATAAAAGAGAAGCAAAGAGAGATAGCACATTCAGAAAAGAAGGCAATGTGAAGACAGAGACAGAGATTGAACAGATAGGGCTAGAAACCAAGGAATACCAACAGCTATCAGATACTAGAAGAGGCAAGCAATCAGTTCTTCTCTAGATTCAGTGGAGGGATCACATCCCTGCTGACCATGATTTCAGACTTCTGACTCCAAGAATTATGAGAAAAATCTATTTCTGTTGCTTTAAGTCACTAGTTTTGACTAGTTACAGCAGCCATAGGAAATTAATACAGTCCACCAAATAATTTTGATAATTGATCATTGCTCCTCACAGAGGGAGTATAGGGCAGCATATAGCTGACCTTTGCCCTTTTTAGTCGACACTTGGGCTTTTGTAACTCCATATTTACATCTGGCTGGACAGGTTAAAGTTTTGTATCCCCCAATTTTAAGAAAAATGTAGGGGCGCCTGGGTGGCTCAGTCAGGTGGGCGTCCGACTTCGGCTGAGGTCACGATCTCACGGTCCGTGAGTTCGAGCCCCGCATCGGGCTCTGGGCTGATGGCTCAGAGCCTGGAGCCTGCTTTTGATTCTGTGTCTCCCTCTCTCTCTGCCCCTCCCCCGTTCATGCTCTGTCTCTCTCTGTCTCAAAAATAAAACGTTAAAAAAAATTTTTTTTAATAAAAAAAATAAAGAAAATGTAACCCTCTCTTTGCAAGGTTATTCAGATTCTGTTATTCCCCAGTAAAATAGTGGTTTAGTTCATGAATTTTTGAAATAAGACACATGAGTTCCAATCTCAGCCCTGACACTTTCTAGCTTTTTTAGATTAGGCAATTCATTTAACCTCTTTAGGCTTCCATTTTCTTATTTATGAAAATTTGATACCTTATAGGATTTCTGAGTGGATGAAATAATTCATGTAAAGCACAGTGAGTGGCACATTATAAATGCTTAGTAAATGGAAGGTATTTTCATTTTGTGTTTCCTATAGTTTATCCTTCAACCAATATTTACCAAAGGCCCCTTATGAGCTAGGCTGTCTACTAGAATCTAAGATTACAAATCTAAAGAAAGAGATTCCCTCAAAAAATTAAAAGTAGAATTATCATATGACCCAGCAATTAAACCTCTGAAAATATACCCAAAGGAAGTAAAAACACTAACTTGAAAAAGCGATCTGCACCACCATTTTCATTGCTGTATTACTGACAATAGCCAAGACAAGTGTGCATTGACTGATAGATGGATGAATTAGTGATATGTGTGAGTGTGTATACACACACAATGGATTATTTAGCTATTAAAAATAAGGAAATCCTATAATTTGTGGCAATATAAGTGGATCTTGAGGACATTATGCCAAGTGAAATAAATCAGAGGAAGACAAATATTGTATGATCTCCCTATATGTGGAATCTAAACAAAAGCAAAAGCAAAAAAGCAGAAAAAGAGATCAGATTTGGGGTTACCAGGGGTAATTTTATCCTCTAAACATAACCTAAGTGTAATTCTAAATGTCTACCAGTTTAGTTCTCCCAGAGGCCCGTGTTGCTCATAGACTAGCTACTTCCCCTGATTAGTTCCTAATCTTCCTCAGACACTATGTACACCATGAGGAAGAGGCAAGGCTGAGAAGGTTGAACTGGTTCTGACAAATGTGTTGAGCATTCACACGACATTGATTTATGTGATCTTAAAATGGCCCCCGAACACTCTATTTGATCCTTTCTAAAAAGTTTTTCATCAAAATAATAAATGTACTGAGCTTTCCTGTAGATATTTACAAATAATGTGTGTCACTTTATCTGAGAAAAGGGAAAGTATTCAGGGAGAGAAGTAAAGCTAAAATACACAACAGTCCAGGATCACCAAATTTCTTCATAGTTCATTTCATGCCATAGTCCCAGAATGGAGAAAAGTCCTATAGTAGCAACCTTGCATTCTTCAATTTGGCGACCTACTGCTGAACAGGATCATAATTCTGCAAGAGCTCAGCCTTGGTTGAGGATTGGGCTGAGGACTGGGTTACAAAGGTTAATTAAAGAACCCAAAGGATTCAGAAGACAATTAGAATTCAGCATAAAGCATCAGCACTACCTTGGGCTTTATGAGGTATTTTCTCCAGCAAGGCTTTGCTAAATGGGGAGCTATTTTTATGTCACTATAAATTACATTTAATTGTAGGCTTTGTTGCATAATTTACTGCATTTTGTCTTCTTAGAATTTCTAACTTAGCCTTACTTTTGAGAACATGTTTTTCTTTGTACTTTTTCCTTACACTAGCTGTGTATGTCCATTCCTTTCCCAGTGCAGTCCCAAATTGTCTAAGTACTGGAGGTTTTGTTTTTTGGTCCAGAGTTCTATGGTCCTCACTGAAAGTCAGCTTCAACTTCACTTGCCTTGCTTCCAAACCAAGGTTTGTTCATGGGATAGTCAGTATATTCTGCATTAGGGAAACCCACATTTTTTTTTAATTTTTTTTTTCAACGTTTATTTATTTTGGGGACAGAGAGAGACAGAGCATGAACGAGGGAGGGGCAGAGAGAGAGGGAGACACAGAATCGGAAACAGGTTCCAGGCTCTGAGCCATCAGCCCAGAGCCCGACACGGGGCTCGAACCCGCGGACCGCGAGATCGTGACCTGGCTGAAGTCGGATGCTTAACCGACTGCGCCACCCAGGCGCCCCACCCACAGTCTTTTAGAATGAGTTTTAATTTTTGAAAACCTGCTATTATCTTTTAAAATACTCTCTGATCTTCACTACAGCTCCCTTTTGTGCAAGACAGAGTAAGTATAAGGCAGGCTTATCCTGAACTCCTTCAGTAGAGTTAATTATTAAAAGTGCTAGAAGAAAGGCTCCTGGGTGGCTCAGTTGGTTAAGCGTCTGACTTCAGCTCAGGTCATGATCTCATGGTTCATGAGTTTGAGCCCCACATCGACATCTGTGCTGACAGCTCAGAACCTGGAGCCTGCTTCAGATTCTGTGTCTCCGTCTCTCTCTTCCCCTCCCCTGCTCACACTCTGTCTCTCTCAAAAATAAATAAACATTTAAAAAAGTCTTAAAAAGTGCTACAATAAACTCATGAGAGCAGCTTCATGTCAACAGTTTTATGGCATGAATCAAAGCTACAGTATCAATGTTAGCACCAGAAGACATTAAATCTTACCAAAACACCATACAAATAAAAATTTATATTTGGTGTTAAACAGGTAATATCATTAAGTGTGTTTTAAGGTGTTCTTAATAACCTGAATAAGATAAAAATAATATAGCTCAAAAAGAAATACAAACATGCTAAACACATTTAAGTTACACATTGAAGTCATCACTATATGATAATTTATCTATATGATAGCCTAACTTATGTGGCCTCAATTAGGCCATAGACCTCTTAACCATGTTCATATTTAGCATGAGGGTTAGCAGGGGACCAAAATGTCAGTTTCATCCTTTTTTGTAACTTCTGGCCTATAGGGAACATACAGTTCATATTAGAAATTTCAGCAAAGGGATAAACTAAAATGTTTTCATTCCATTAAAGGACATTATGGCACTCTAAAAAGCAGAACATATAAATCAACAAAAAAGGGACAGATACCAAAATAGAGTCAAGGGCAAACTTTTTGTGTTGAAATATTTGGACTTACAGAAAGTTACAGAAATAGTACAAGGACTTGTCATACACCTTATCAAAGCCCTCAAATGTTAATATTTCAACTCATTTACTTCTCTCCCTACTTCCCTACCCCCTTCTGTCTCTCTGTATGTGTTTACACACCTTTACTTTTTCTGAACCATTGGAAAATACTTTGAAGATACAATGTGTCTTACCCTTGAATGATTCAGTATTTTTTTTAAAATAAGGGTATTGATTGATATAATCATAGTTGCAATTACCAATCAGGAAATGAACTACAATCTAATCTAGAAACTGTACTCAAATTTTGCCAATATCTCATTAGGTCCCTTATAGCAAAACAAACTTTTTTTCCCTGATTCAGGATCTAATTCAGCATCAAATGTTCCATTTAGTTGTCGTATTTCTTTAGGCCAAGTCTAGCAGCTTCCTCGGTCTTTGTAAGACTTTCAGGACCTTGACATTTTTCAAGAGTATAGGTCAGTTATTTTGTATGCTATCTCAGTTTGAATTTCCGTGGTGTTCCTTCATGATTAGATGCAGTTTATGCCTTTGGGGAAGGATTATCACCAAGTGTGTGTTTTCTTCTCAGTATATCCTATCAGGAGATACATGAATAAATATATTTATCTTATTGCTGGTAATGTTAGATATTTGGTTAAGTATCAAGTATTTGGTTGAGATAGAGTCATCAGATTTCTCCACTTTATTCATTTTTCCTTTGTAATTATAGTACCTTGTAGAAGATATGTTTTTATTTATTTATTTTGACAGAGAGAGAGAGAGAGAGAGAGAGAGAGAGAGAGAGAGGGAGAGAGCGCAAGCAAGTGAGCACAAGCCAAGGAGGAACAGAGACAGAGGGAGAAAGAGAATCCAAAGCAGGTGGGTCTCAAACCCATGAACCGCTAGATTATGACCGGAGCCGAAATCAAGTGTCGGTGGCTTAACAGACTGAGCCACCCATCCACTCCCCCTTGTAGAAGGTATTCTGACGCTATATAATCATCCTATTTCTTGTCACACATTCACGTGTTAGTTTTATAATCCACTAATGATTCAGCCTAAAATAGTCGTTACTAGCAATTGCCCAAAGGTGATTTTTCTTATTCCTTTATTGTTGCTGGGTCAGAAAGTAAAATGTGCTTTAAAAAATAGCAGCAAATATTTGGGGCGCCTGGGTGGCTCAGATGGTTAAGCATCCCACTTGGGCTCAGGTCATGATCTCACGGTTTGTGGGTTTGAGCCCCACATCAGGATCTGTGATGACAATTCAGAGCCTGGAGCCTCCTTTGGATTCTGTGTCTCCCTCACTCTCTGCCCCTTCCCTGCTCCCACTCTCTCTCTTTCAAAAGTAAACAAACATTAAAAAAACATTCTTTTAATTAAAAAAATAGTGGAAAATATCAATAAACATAAGAGCTTGCTTCAAAGGGCTCTTCCTGATCTGGGCTAATTTAATAATAGCAAATGATTACAACCCGTAGGAAAAAGATAAGACTCCATAGATGATAGCCTTATATAGACAGTTAAATAAAAACTCTTAGAGTAGAAGGCAAGGCACTCTCCAGATACTTTAGAATGAAGGATAAAAATCTTAAATGAATACAATGAAAGAAAACCTCACCTATAATCAAGAAATACAAATTGAAGTAATGACATGCTACCCCATCCATTTATGTCAAGAAGGTTTCGACAATTAATGAAATTGGTAGTATCAACTGCTGGTAAGAGAGTGGAAAACACCAGGTCTCAGATACAGTACTGATTTGGGCGTGTACATTGGTAAAACCTTTCTGGATAGGAGTTCACAGTATGCATCAATACTTAAATGAATGGAACACCCTGACCCAGCAATTCCACTTGAAATCATGGAACAACTGAGTAAGTAAAATGTGTCTATAATCAATCTGATTATCTGTCAATAGAATTAGAGTGTTACATGGCTGAAAATGGGATGATTTAGCTCTACTGATTTGGAAAGATTTAACATACTGCTATGTGAAAAATCCAGATTTAAAAATACACGTAAGTGTGATTATTCCATTGTTTTCATGCATATATATGTACACCTGTATGCATATATTCATAAATACACACGTAGTATCCTAGTCTGATCATCTGTTAAAGGGAGATAACATGGGAACTACTTCACAGATCACAGAGCTTATAAGAGGATAAATGATTATTTTAATCTGAGCATAGTGTCTGACACATGAGCTCAGTAAAAGTTAACTATTATTGTAACTATATTGACTATTATTGTTCCTTGAACAATTTATTATGGTTCTTATTTTTTTAAACTAGAACACAGTTTTGGGAACCATATTGTAATTTGTCTCCTTCTGTTAATCACAAACCCCAATTAGGCAACTTATACCAGATGTAAAATTGACCTTTAAAATCTTTGATGAACCAATTGAAAGACAGAAATTGAATTCTCACCCTTGCTTTGAAGAACATTATCAATATGGACCATTTTACCCTAAGGAATAAATAGGACAGAAATAAAATGAAATGGCACAGAGATACAGAAAAGAGTAATTTAAAAGTTGCTTAATGAACACCTTGGTCATCTGGTCCAAGAACTACTAATATTTAATATTTCCATATATAAAAATTTCCAAAAATAACTACTTATGGATATTTTTATTAATAAAACATACCCTTAAAAGCTACATCAAAATACACTAATCATACTATTATTATTCCTTTATTTTACTTGTTTTAACATTGTGATTGCCATAAATCAACTGCAATCATCTCAGCGAAATTCTGTAGACACAGCATAAATCAAAGAATGTATTTGATTCATCCTAAAACTTCATTAGAAAAGTGTATTGTGTGACTTTTCTGTGGGTGAGTGTTGAATATTTTCTTAACAAATGTCCCCAGGCAAGAAATAATTATGATAAAATGTGAGAAATATACATTAAGGTACATAGCAATGAGGTTATTTATCAACTAATAAGGTATCTCACTGTTTGATATCATGCAAATTTTTATCATTATGGAAATTTAATTTGCACCTTTGATTTCTTTGTGTTTTCCTTTAACCCAGTTCAGCTGTTAGGAGTTACCTTTTATCACAGTAATTGTAGCTCTGATTTATTCCTCTTTTTTAGGCAGACAAAATAATCATGAAGGTATCTGCCATTAAATGACACAGGAGTTGAAGGTTTCCTTAGTACTCAAAGGCAATTTAACTGTGCTTACAATTGCAGTCACAGGAATTTGCGGGCACTTGGCTTGGTACTCAGCATGGGTGCATTCTAAGAAGTAGTAGCAACCACTCTAACATTCTAATTCTTCATTCTAATCGTCTCACCATTCTTCCCGTTTAGTGGCACAGGTAAATTATCACCTTATTCTTTGGCCAAATTGTAAAACCAAGAACCAGCAGATCTGTTAATCAGAGTTTAATTTAGGATCTGGGCCAGATATTTATTAGGGTGATTCCCTGAACTGGCCTGTGGTTTCAGTGGCACAGTTCACATTCATTCATTTTCTGACAGGAGCTTTTGAACAACATTGCTTTTATACCTCCTACCTCCCTACTGAGATGCCACAGTTCTTAAATTAAATTAAAATAATCCTACAACTAAGTGCCAAAACGTGATGACCTAGTAAAAGGATATAAAAAGTTTGGGATGGTGTCTTATAATTAAAAAAAAAATAAAGTTGGATAAGATGAGCCTTGAAAATCCTTACTTTTGGCAAGCCTCAAGGTCATAGGCTATGGTCACCTCTCAAACTGCAACCCTGGCTTAGAGGCCAGCCTTAGAGCATTCTGGTCATCCCAGCCACCTGTGTCTGACCACATATTCTACTGCAAATGTCATTTTGAATCTGATTAGATCACACAATCAGGAAATCTCATTCATGTCCAAGAGTTGTCCATCTAATCTTTGGGGGACATATAAATAAAAGCAGGTGAGTTCAATTCAATAAATATTTACAAAATGATTAGATGCTAAGCCAGTTTTAAGTATTGCAGAAAATATAATCAAAGCATAGTTTGCAATCCCAAGGAATCTTCAATCTAACAGCATGGTTGGCACACACAAAAACTAGGTACCGGGCAAAAGTGCTAAATTCTGTAAAAGGGCACAAAGTAGAATAAGAAGCCAGCAAAGGAAAGTGATTCTACTAAGGACATCAGTAGCAGAGTCCTTGATATTTTTCTCAGGTTAGTCCAGTGTAAAAGAGTACTGGCCTCCTACAGGCATGGCCAAATGATTCTACAGAAGTGACGCTTGTAAAGTCCATACAAGGTTAAGAAGAAAAGACAGAGATCTCACTCTCTATCCTGTGCACACTGTGCTTCATGTCTCCCTGAATCTTTTCATGAGAAAATATTCAAAATCATGCATCAGTAGCCAATTAGAAGATTTATAGAAGTTTAGTTTAACTGGCTTCCCTTAGTAATTATGTAATGATTTCATTACCATTTACTTTATCCACAGAAACACTTACTGTTCAAAAGAACCCAGGCATCTGATAATTTTAAGTGAAAGCTATGTTTCGGATTATTAGTGTACGCCTTGTAATTACAAAGAGGGAAACAGCTACTCAAAGACACAAGTAGCTAAGATGGGCAGTGCTAGCAACTGATATTTTGTGTGTCTATAGACAAAGACTTTTGTATTTTGTTGATCACTGTGTCAAATACTTGAGTGCCCATTTTGTCTCAAAGTCCAGCCAGTAATTATTTAAGCATACATCTTTATGCACTTGAACATTGTAAGTATTCTAGTTTAGAGCTCTTTTAAAGATTTGTGGTATGGAAACCAATTTGACAATAAATTATATTTAAAAAAATAAAATAAAAAGGAAAAAAAAAAGATTTGTGGTTCTTGCTTAAAGGACTTTATTGCACGTGAGCACTCTGTATAATCTAGCTTCCAGATACATCAGGATCTAAACAGTGATTGCTCACTCCCTTTCCATTTCAAAGCGGAGACATTAAGGGAACATTCAGAAGCTCTTCAGAATGTGGTTCTATTGTTTAACTGATCATCAGGCCTTGATTTTATCATCCTCAACAACCCAGGAAACACGGAATAGATAACCATGTCTACCTACTGCCTCACTCCAAAAGGCATTCTTCATGAGAATAATCCCAGAAATGAGGAACATTTATAAAAGGCTTTAAGGCAAGCAAGCTGTCAAAAGGAAAGAATTGTTAGATTTCTCCAAATTCAAAAGAATGGATGATAAGCATACAGTTAATATAAAACAGGAGAGAACCATCTGTGTGGCTTTGCGATAGTGCACTGAGAAAAAAATAATACTGATGTGATGGCAGTCTTTTCCCAGTATTTTTCTCAGCAATATTTTTATAACAACACCAAGTAATAAGGCCATGTAATGTATCTGGAGTGCTGGGAGAGACTGAAGGCTTTCACAGGGTGGTTGATTCCTTAGGAAAATATAGAAAACTTAAATAAGAGCACAAATTAAATATCTCAGACAGATGAAGAAAGCATAAGCAAAGGTATGCAAGTCTGCCTTGAATTAAAATATTTTGTATTACCATTTTCATGAGTTTAATCACATCTCTTTTTTAACTGTGCCTAAAATATAGCATATCTATCCTAGCAGATTAGTTAATATTTCTCACAAAGGACACATATTCTCTATGTCCTTTGTCGTATAATGATACCCTGTTGACAAATATATAATAAATATGACATCCCAGACAAGTTGACCTTATATTTGCACATAAACTTTCTGACCATCTCATGGTCATATTACCCCCCTTTAAAAAAAAAAATCCCTACGTTACATACAGAAGTGACTAAACATAGTAGTAGTAAAAAGGAAAAAAATGTTGGGGGCGCCTGGGTGGCGCAGTCGGTTAAGCGTCCGACTTCAGCCAGGTCACAATCTCGCGGTCCGTGAGTTCGAGCCCCGCATCAGGCTCTGGGCTGATGGCTCCGAGCCTGGAGCCTGTTTCCGATTCTGTGTCTCCCTCTCTCTCTGCCCCTCCCTCGTTCATGCTCTGTCTCTCTCTGTCCCAAAAATAAAAAAATAAAAATAAATTTAAAAAAAAAGGAAAACCATGTTGGAAAAAAACCCACTCTGTTGACAAAATCATAACTACTTTGAGATATGCCTTAAGCCAGTGGTTTCAGATTGCACAGTATGGTGCAATATGGTCCAATACAATAAAATTGGGAAGGAGATCTAATATCTAAAGCATCTGATAAAATATTAAGTGGCAAAGTTATATTCTCAATCTGTTTCTAAAGTATGCTGTGAGGATCGACCTCTTAAAAAACTGGGATAGCATTTGACATAGTAATGTTGAATTAAATTGAATTGGACATTGTTCAATCCCACAATATAGCAAGGAGTCATCTCTAGGGAGATTTTGACAGTGTGAACAATCGGCAGCGAAGTGGGGAGAATGTTACCTTCTTTTCAAAGATCTTCGGAGGGAGGAAAAGAGCCACTAAACAACACATTGAAAAAGAAAAGCTAATATAATTTCTAATTCTCTGCAACACCATAACAAATACTAATTTGTGTTTCCAAATAATATCACCAGAGGTTTTATGCAACTTATAGTAAACAGAATTAGAAAAGCCAAGAATTGGATTTTATAACATTCCTCACTCCCAAGTTTATGGTACATTCACTAGGAAATATCTTAGCCTAATACAATACCATGTAAAATATGAAGACTGCAGGGACACCTGGGTGGCTCACTTGGTTAAGCATTTGACTATTGATTTTGGCTCAGGTCATGAGTTCACAGCTCGTGAGTTCCAGCCCCGTGTCGAGCTCTGCACTGACAGCACAGAGCCTGCTTGGGATTCTCTCTCTTCCCCTCTCTTTCTACCCCTCTCCCCAAAATAAATAAATAAATTTTTCAAAAAATACTTTAAAAAAATAAATAAAATATGAAGACTGCAGGGGAGACAGGGTAGCTTAGTCAGTTACAACACTTGATTCGGGCTCGGGTCACGATCTCCCGGTTCATGGGATCAAGCCCTGCATTGGGCTCTGCACTCAGCATAGAGCCTTCTTGGGATTCTGTCTCTCCCTCTCTCTCTCTGCTCCTTCTGCTTACACAAGGGCTCTCTCTTAAATAAATGTTAAAAAACAAATAAATATATAAATAAATAAAATATGAAGACTGCAAAAGGGGAAAGTGAATTTCAATTGTCATTTGATTATTTCAAGGCTGTATTTTCACACTGCAGGCCAAACCCCAATAATAACCTTTCCCTAGAGTTTACAAAACTAGATGTATGATAGAAAATTCTTTTTGAAATGCTGAACAAAACAAAATATGTAGAAAATCTCATTCATTATTTACCTATCAGAGAATAACAAACATAGATTATTTCTCAACTAATTCCTACACAGTCACTAAGAGATGTGACCATTTAGCAATCAATTTACATTTAATAATGATCTACATTTAATAAAAATTACCTATGTAAATTAAGTAACATGCTATCACATTTATGGGGAAATTGTTGACACTGTGAATCACTACCAAAAAAAATAAAAAATAGAAATAAAAATAATTTTTTAATGCCCTTATCTTCTACATAACATTTAATGAACACATGACAACCTGGCTTTATAAAGTAATATTAGCTACATGGGCATTTTTCAGCTTTAGAAGAGAAGTGGAATAATGCAAAGAAACAAGATGAAACATTGAAAGAATAATGTGTTTACATCAACAAAAGCATTTTAAATCAGCAATCTTTAATTCATAAAACCACAGACATTGAAGCATAATTCATAGTTCAATAAAAATAAACCAAAGCATTCTGAAAATGTAGAAGTATTTTGAAGTAATAGACCTTAATTTGTATGATAAATAAGGAAAGTAATTACTCTTTTGCCACAGAAATGCATTGTAATTCGCTGGTCTTGTAAATTTGAACTGAAATTTCTAAAAGGCATATTGAGTTAGTGCTGCTACATGATACCCATCAGATTAACTATTTTTAGTTTTATTTGTTTTTGGCATCACTTATATGTAGCCTGTTGTTCCTTTGCTAAAATTAAAGTCATCTTTAATTTTATTTGTAATTTAATTGATTATGTAATCTCTTTAGGCGAGTGATTGTGTCTGTTTTATTTAATGGCATCTCCCCTGCTCCTCAAATAGTGTCTGGTGCATAGAAGGCACTCAGTAAATATTTGCTAAATTAATGAATTCATTTAAAAGTTGGACCATGGTAAGAAAGTACGTAATAATCCACAAAGGTTAACTATGTACAGCAGAAGAAAAAACAGAATCTAGATAACGAGAATAAACCACTATCCTAGCTGGGCAAACATATGGTATGCCAAATATTAAGGAAACTCAAAAGGAGACTTCATAGTGACTTTGTAGTCTATTTGTGAACATTTATGATACCTTGATTTCTGTGTCAAAGCCAAATTTGCTTTGCATTATAATTAAGTTTGAGGTGATATTGCATAACCACTAAATGATGGTATCGATTGTGGCTAATGTAGAACTTTTCATGGTAATACAGTAAGACGCAGTCATCAACACATGGCAGAACACATACTTTGGAGCACATCATAGTCTCTTGCTCCAAAGGAAGAGTTCAATACCTTTTTCTTTAGCATCCATCGCAGTGATTCCAGAAAATGAACTTTTTCAAAACCACATCATAATGAAAAGTTTTCCATCATTTACACATCTGAACAAAGACATGTGGACAAATACACATAGCCATTGCACAAAGACACATATTTGTCACTAGCAATCCTGTAGCTGCTGCACAGATACCCTGACCATATTGTTGTCAAAACATCTTCAATGTTGCCACAGTGCCATAAAACATTTCTCTTCATAATACTGATCTGTACATACCTTAATAATATGAGAGAATGACACTGGAGACATGGCATCTACTAGCCTTCCACTACATCTCCTAATCTAACTCTTCTTATTTAAAGAAAAACTATCTCACATATTCATTAAATACAGGATTTAATTTAATGCTATATGGCCAGCATTGTATCAATGGCTATAGAGAGTTCAAACGAGGTTTAAGACTTGGTTCTTGCCTCTAAAAATCTTAAATTCTAACCAGAGAAATAATATTTATATACATAAAATGGCCATCTGTCAAACGTACAGAAATCACATAAATGAAAACATCATGATGGATTGATTTTTTACTATGAAACACTTGACCAAGCATTTTCTCATTTAATTCTCAACAACTACAGTCACGTTGACTCTATAGTTACCATCCTCACTTTACAGTCGAGAAAAACCCAAGTTCCATGAAATTAAACATACTGGCCAAAATCACCAGTAGAATTCAATCCCCATCTGTGCCTTCAAAGATGGCAGTAGGAAATACTACAACATCCCAAGACTGTGACTCAAAGCAGGCAGGAGGAGGGGCGTGCTGAGAAGAGTCAAGACCTGATTTAAACAGGTATGGAGGGAAATTAATAAAAGACTTTGAACACTGGCCTGAGGAACTAGATTGACTAACACAGGAAATGGAGGAATAGCATACAGGTCCTAGAGAAGAAATAGGATATAAGAATGTGTTTAAAATACTATCCTAATAATTTTGTTAAGCTACATGATAGTTTTGAAAAGTTGAAAGAGATTTACAGAAATCAAAGAACATGAAGAGGTATTATACTATATGTTAGCCAAAAGGAATTTAAATAAAAACTTGAAACAAAACAAAAATAAAAATAAAACACTGGAGAAAATCTCCATGGGTGTCTGGGGGGGTGGGGGAGAAGAACATGAGGAGGAGTGAATGAGACCAGAGTAATCATTGTGGAAATGGAGTAAAAGAGATAAAAATCCAAGGAATATTAGACATAAGTGAGAAGGTTTTTGCTGCCTGGCTAATTATAAATACTCTATAGGCTGTGTGTATTCCTGGGAGGTGAGTAACAACAATAATCATAATTTACAGGATTTTCATTCAGGAAAGGCATTACACCACTTTCGTCAACTCTAAACGGTAGAATTAGAATAAGCTCAGGTCAGTAGCCAAGAAAATAATAATACCTTCTAGAAATCACCAGAAAAAAAGAACTTTCTAGTGGAGTCCAAATGGGACCAAATGGGACATGGGGAATTTAATTGATTTGGGTTGTGGTCTTGCAAACTTTTTTGAAATCAGTTTCATAACAATATAAATATTTATCACTACTTAAAGGTACAATTAAAATTGTTAAGTAAACTTCATTCTATATGTATTAATTAAAATTAAACAGAAATTTTAAAAAATTTAAGTGTAATGTATCACATATAAGTTAGTAATCACTTGTTTTTCTTTTTTCTTTGTGTTCTTCACATGATTCCTTTTATAAGGACAACAGTAATATTGGATTAAGGACCCACCATAATCCATTATGACCTCATATTATGTAATTGCATTTACAATAATTCTGTTTGCAAATATGATCACATTCTGAGGTGCTGCAGGTTAAAACTTTAACACATATTTGGGAGGGTGTATAATTAGACTCATATGTACAAGATACTGTCTAGAGTAAAATTATTACTAGATGATGACCCCCATGATAAATGATACTTTGTCTTATTCTCCACTGAAGCCCTAGCACCTAACCCAAAAAAGTAAATTAAGGAATATGTTTTCACTCACATGTGGATTTTGAGAAACTTAACAGAAGACCATAGGGGAAGGGAAGGGGAAAAAATAGTTACAAACAGAGAGGGAGGGAAGGAGGCAAACCTTAAGAGACTCTTAAATACAGAGAGCAAACTGAGGGTGGATGGGGGTGGGGGGTGAGGAAGAGGGGAAAATGGGTGATGGGCATTGAGGAGGGCACTTGTTAGGATGAGCACTGGGTGTTGTATGTAAGTGATGAACCACGGGAATCTACACAAAAAACCAAGAGCACACTTTACACACTGTATGTTAGCCAGTTTGACAATAAATTATATTAAAAAAAAGAAATATCTGTTAAATAAATAATTCAATGTGGCATATGAGTGCAAATTGAAATCATAAAGCTACTATATACTTTGGAAGTCTAATGTGATAGCCCCAACAACAAGCTTCAGAACTAATTTACTCTGTGAATCACCAGCATTTCTCACCTTTTTATGTACCTGTGATGCCTGGACCTATCACAGAAAACATTTGCAGGATCTTGAGCACTCTCTTGATGCCACTTTGTGTAAAAAGATGAGCTGTGATGAGTTTCTGGAAAATAGCCTATTCTTCAGTGGAGAGTTCAGATGATACCATACAGCTACCCCAAGATGTAATTGAAATTTTCAAGGAAAAACAACAGGATAGCCTAACAGCTATTGTGTGAGTGAACCAAAGCAAGAGCATCACAGGCAGTTGAAGAAAGGCCTTCTATGAGCTATTGATTAAAATTTTTAAGCAACTTGGCACAATTGTAGAAAACAGTGATAGACAAATCAAGGTGACATCCAGCTATAAAGAAAATTCTTTAGCCACGTCTCAGAATAAACTAACAACCTAGTCAAATTGCAGCCAGCAGAACAAATGACAAACATCAGGTATGCACAGTGTAGAGGTGACAGGTAGTTCTGTACTGTCTTTTCAGGCTCATCCACACATAGAAATACTATTGTCACCATTAGTAGGTTGTCTGGAAAAGAATAACATGCTCAAGAAAGTGTATCTCAGACATTTCTTCAATGTACAAGCCTTAAAGATCTTTATTTCGACATACGCCTAACAAATTGTGGGCATTCAATCTACCAGAAGCTAATAGCTCAGTTTCTCAAAATAAGATCCACATGCTCTATAAGTTTTATGTCAGCATTTGACCCAAATAAAATTAACATGACAGAAAAAAAAAATCACATTGTACTCAACCATCAGGGCAGAGTGACACAAAGAACCTAAGTTGGTGTCTTAAGAATAGTCAAGAGATGCCCATCCTGACAACCTCACTGCCTGACCTGGTACAAAGGATTTAGACTTTTGATCCTTTGCTTCTTTATGTCAGAAACAAGGGACAGTGGAGCAGTCAGTGCCTCGTCCTGGTTATGTGCAGGGCTTAAGAGACTGCCCTAGATTTGTCAGTGTGTAAATCACCCCTCATGAGAAATATTCTATTATATTCTGGATATTGTGAACAGATAACAAATGCTTTTCGTATTTGCCAAGGGATTACCTGGAGATATTTTGCCCCCTCCCACAAAGTATACATTCACTAAGCACAAGAGTGGTCCAGGCGTAACTCTGTAATCCATGCACAATCTTCGTGTTTGCGAACACTTGTCTAGGACAGGTTCACATTTAAAACCTGTTTAATTTCCAAAACTTATTTCAATTTAAAGTACAAATACCAATGAGATACTTAAAAGATAAGCCTGTCCTCATATTATTTTATTCGTTAGATTGGATTTCCAGCTAAGTCTTTAACAGTGTTGTAGAGATATTTTGGTTTAGTGTTACTTGTTAGAAAAGGGTTTAAGCTAAAATGATAAGATAGTACCTTAGACAATTACACTCAGCACAAGATCATACAAATGACAATTACTGACTAGTAATTAAAATCAATCCCCAGAGAAAATCCTCAAGAATTAATCATAATTTTTTTTAGCATTTTGTATTGATGTGTATTTGACACAACAAAAATTGATACATTCTTCAAATGCATTATCTGAAGGGTTTACATATTTATATATCATAAAACCATCACCATAATAACCAAGAATAACCATATTCTCTACTCTCCCCAAAGTTTCCTCATACTCCTTTGTAATCCCTCCCTTGTCCCTGACTCCTCCCTTTCTCAAACAATGATTTGCTTTTCAACACAGTAGATTGGCTTGCATTTTCTAGAATTTTATGTACGTGGAATTATGCAGTATGTACTTTTTTTTTCAGTCTGCTTTTCCTCAGAAAATTTTATTGGAAATTTTCTATTTTATTGGAATATACATATGAACATATACATGTATATGCTTGTATACAAGGAACAATGGCGTATTTTTATTGTTGAGTAGTATTCCAAGGTATAGATATACCACAATTGATTCATACATTCCTATGTTGACAGACATTTTAATTATTTCCAGTTTGGGGGCTATTACAATTAAAGTCACTATAAATATTCGTGTGTAAGTATTTGTATGGACATGTGGTTTCTGTTCTATTGAATAAACCTGAGTAGAATGAATCATATGTAGGCATATTTTTAAACTCTTGAGATTTAACCCTAAAGCCAAGCTGTTTTTCAAATTTTACATTCCTGGTGGCTATGTTTGAAAGTTTCTCTACATCCTCATCAATAATTGATATGATCAGTCTTTTCAATTTCAGCCATTCTAATAGACATCTAATGGTATCTCATTGTAGTTTATTTTGTGTGTACCTAGTGATTAATACTGAGCATATTTTCATGTGCCCAATAACCACTATAAAAGCTTATTATGTAAAGGGTATGTTAAATCCTTGCCCATTTTATAGAGTTGGTTTTTTTTTCCTGCTTATTGAGTTTTGAGAGCTCTTTATATATACTGCATACAAATCCTCTATTAGATATATGGATATTTGTAAATATTTTCTTCCAGTCTGTGCTTGCTTTTTCTTTCCTTTAACAATGCAGTTCAAAGAACTGAAGATTTCTTTATGAAATGCAGTGTGTCAATTTGTTCTTTATGGATGACTTTGGTGTCATATCTAAGAAATGTTTGTCTAATCCAAAGTGACAAAGGTTTATTCACGTGATTTTCTTTAGGAGTTCATGATTTTAGGTTTATATTTAACTTTATGATTTTTTTTACACTCAGATTAGCATTTTCCCAAAACCATCTGTTGAAAATACTAACCCTTTCTCCACTATATTACCTTGCATCTTTATTAAAACTCAGTTTTCTTTCCAGTATTCCCTCTTATTGAGGTTTCTGGAAGAATTCCAATAGAATTGATATTATTCCTTCCTTAGGTGTTTGGTAGAATTCACCATGCAGCCATCTCAGCCTGGGGTATCCTTCATGAGTTGGGTTTTAACTACAAATGAAATTCCTTTAACAAGGCTATTCATATTATCTGTTTCTTTTGGGGTGAGCTTGGGTGGTTTGTATCATTTGTGGACATTTAAGTTACCAAATTGTTTGTAAAAACTCCTTCATGATATTTCATCATTATTCTTTTACATCTATAGAATCTGCAGTGATATTATTTCATTGATAATCTCTATCTTCTCATTTTTCTAATCAATTTGGCTAGAGATGTGTAAATTTTACAGATCTTAAAGAAGCATTCGATCTCATTGATTTTTCTATATTGTGCTTCTGTTTTCTATTTTATCCATTTCCACTCTGTTATTATTCCCTTTCTTCTGCTTTCATGGGTTTCATTAGCTTTTTTTTTCTAGTTTCTTAAAAAGTAAGTGAAGTCACCAATTTAAGATCTTTCTTTTGTTCTAATACATATGTTTAGTACTATAAATGTCTCCCTAAATTCTGCCTACTCACAGATTGGTACATTTGCACTTTAATTCTCATAAAATTGAAAATACTTTCTAATTTCCTTTTTGACTTACATTTGACCCACAGGTCATTTAGAAGTTTGTTATTTTCCAAATAATTGAGGATTTTCCAAGAACCATTCTTTTATTGATGTCTAGATTAATTTCACTGCAATCAAACATATGTTCTATGGTTTAAACCTTTTAAATTTATTGAGACTTATTTTATGACCCACATTATGGTCTATTTTGGTAAATGTTTCACATACACTTGAAAAGAACTTATGTTCTGCTGTTGTAAGGGGTGGCGTTCTTAAAATGCCAATTTACGTGTTGTTTGATTCCAAGTTCTTACTTATCTTTTGCTAATTGTTATAGCACTTATTGAACAGCATTGAAATATCTAACATAATCAAAGATTTGTCTCTCTTACCTTTCAGTTCGCAGTGTCTGCTTCTTTGAAGCTGTTTTGAAACTGTTATTAGATACAAGATTGTTTAGGATTACATGTGCTTTTCACTAAATGAAATGTTATTATGAAATGTTTTTTTATAATATTCTCACCTCTAAAATATAATTCTTCTGATAATACAGCTACTTTATTTTGCTTAGTGTTTGTGTGTGTATATATAAATATATGTGTGTGCAAATATATATATACACACACACATATATATTTATATACACATACATATATTTGCACAGATACTAACATTTTAATGTTGTTCCTTTGAGATTTTCCTTTGTACATATGATCACATTTTCTTATAAAGTGAATCTAAAATTATGTACTTGTCTTTTCACTCAATATGTTTAAAGTTAAAAATACACATAGTTTTGTTTCCTGTTAACATTGTTTGATCCATCCCTTAATTTGAACTCACTTGTATTTTCATTTTTAACCTATTTGGATACCCTTATTCTCATCAAAATCAAAGAATACAATTCTCATGAAATTATTTTAAACCAGAGCTGATTAACCTAAATGTCTTATGAAATATCGCTTATTAAATACTGATATTTTAAAAAACATTTAATAAGTTATATTCATGCCCTTTTTAATAACATAAATGGTTAGGCTAATATTCATGTATAAAATAAGAAACATATGTTTGTTGTAAGTTTTGGCAAGGAGTAGGCAGATGAATCTAATATCATAATTTGACAGCATGTTATTTTCCTTTTTTTTTCTTTTTTTTACATTTACTCATTTTTGAGAGACAGAGAGAGACAGAGCACACACGGGGGAGGTGCAGAGAGAAGTAGACACAGAATCCGAAGCAGGCTCCCGGCTCCGAGCTGCCAACACAGAGCCCGTCGCGGGGCTCGAACTCACAGAGTGGGAGATCATGACCTGAGCCGAAGTCAGACGCTTAACGGACTGAGCCACCCAGGTGCCCCAGCATGTTATTTTTCATTACTGTCTGTACATATGTATTTAAAATGTTAACAACTTATTTGCTAGCAGTTATCACTGCTAATAATTTAAATCAGCGTCTTTTTTCTGGAACCTAATACATATATTTGATACAGAAATTTCATTTCTACAGTTCTATTTTAGGTAATAATAATGGATATACACAAATTTTCTCAGTAATGATGTTCTTTAAAATAGTATTTTCAACAACCAGTAAATTAGAAATAAATTAAATTTTCAAAGTACATAATTGATTCACAAAAGTATACTACATCCATAAAGCAGAATTCTATGCAGCCAAGAAACTAATAAATATTTAATGTCACAGAGAAGTATTCAGAATATACTATTAACGGAATACAAATTGCATTACCAAACAGCCTACACAGGATTTTGTTTTTTTAAATATGTGTACTAATAAAAGTTCTGAAATGAATGTAAGATATATTAACATGTTAAAATTAATTATCTTGATATTAGGTTTGTGGATACTCTTTATTTTGTTGTGTATATATATAGTATTTTTACTCCCAAAATTTTATACAATGAATATTTGTTATAACCAAATAAAAATTATCATTCACTATTCATAAAATAATTAAAAACTTCCATTTTTACTGATCAAACATCAATTGGGAAAGGACTCAGTGAACATCATGAGTTATGCTGGTATTTAAAAAACAAACAAACAAACAAACAAAACACAACCTTACCCTCAAGATACTAGAAATCAATCCTGACTGACTATGGTTCAGGAAAAACAAACATTTTAAACAAAGCTAAAACAGTAAAAACTGAAATCAAATTCCCTTTGTGATTAATTCACATGAGACTGCACTCAGCTGCTTTGGAAATATAAAAGATAATTCATACATTAGCTGCTAATACGAAAAAAACAAACTTTTCATCAAGTTATGCCTTTTAGAGTTTTATAATCTCTTGCTAGTTCTTGCCATGTGATATACTAAATACGATTATTGCAATAGCCATCATCCATCCTGGTTTTCTTGTACATAGTGTATTGAAATGTTAGCAGAGAGAGAGAGAGAGAAGAAAAAGAAAGAGGCGGAGGAGGAGGAGGAGAAGGAGAAGCAAAAAGGGAGGGAGAGGGGTAGAATGGGAGTTTTATACTGTTTTCGCTAAACAATTGTGTGAATGTTTGCCGGCTGTTGTTGGGATTACATATATGAATCAGATAATGTCTAAAAACTACGATGAATTTTGAGTCTTAGGAGGATAAAATTTTATGTAATACAAATTAGCAGTCATGTACCAGATACCAGCATACAGCAATAAGTTTTGAGTTCCCAAACTTGAGATTCAGAAACAGAGTGCTGCAAGTATCTTGGAAGCAATAAATATTTCTGAATTGGTTGTTCTAGAAATGTTTTCTAGTTGAATTATCATCTGAGCTCCAATCATGATCATTTACTCTCTGTAAAGTCAGCAGAAACCCTAGATAACAAAGGAATATCAAATAATACAGATACATTTTCCTATGGAGGAACCATACAGTGCACACTGCCATCTACACAAATAAGAATTTTTCCTCACTTGACCTTTAAACTCTGACAAAGACTCTTCCTTGACCAAATTTTAGGCCCCTCTGAACTTTCTTATCAACTAGGCCTGTCTTGGCTCCCATCCTGTCTTGGATTGCCTACCCCCATCTTAGGAAGAATCCTTCTATGTCAGTTTAGTGACAATTCCCTCACACTTGGTATCTGATCAAATTCTTATCCATTACTCTTGATGCCTAAGTCCTGAGCCTACCTTCAGGAAGAATCCCATCAAATTAGTTTAGGAAAAATTCTCCCATCTTTGATGTTACTCATTTTCTCATCCACTGACCTCCTCCACTCTGTTCATTGTCTGTAAATTCTCAGCTGTCTTTGCTCTGTTTGGAGTTGAGCCCAATTTCTTTCCCCCTTGCAATATCCCCAATTCAAGAGTCTTGAATTAAGTTTTCCTTACCATTTTAACAAATGTCAGAATGGTTTTTTTTTCTTTTCAGTTCTGAAAGACAATCCTGAATCCAGTCAGTAAAAATATAACTTGTATCTAGTCAGTAAAGATATATCCTGTATACACATTTTTTTAATTGTAATTCAACTTTATAAATTAAGTTCTATTTTTACTTTGCCAGAAAAACTGTTCAGTTCCTCAACTGGTGTTTGTTGAAAACCTATCAATAATAACTGAAGGGTCTGAGCTCACCATATTCCCAAAATAGCAAGTTAGCTTTCCAGTTTCATTGATGCTGGCAGAAGACATGAGACTCCCGGGTCAGAAACAAAGGACTTTCATTATTTATGGCACAGCAAGCAGCAGGAACATCATCATATTTGCAGCGCAGCAGTTCCCCTTTCCCCCATGTCCTGTGGAGGTGATACAGATGCCCTCAAATGCTTACATGCACAGTGAATTGCATTAGAAGAAACTCAGATCTTAGAGAAACTGAATCTTTTAAGTATGCGGTAATCATGCCTGCTCTTTCCTCTGGACGGAGACTATTTTTCAAGGCTGTTCACTATTCAGACATCCTTCATAAGACAGTCTAGAATAAAGACCCATTAGTGCCTCACAAAATGTTTAGAAATGTGACAGACCTTGGAGAATTGTCTCCCAACACTACATTAGGCCTACCATTATAGGAATCCTGTTAAGCATGTAAGACGAAGGTAATTCACCAAAATGTTAATTTTCATATATTACTTTTTAAAAGCCTGAGATACACTTGTACAAAACACTAATTTTGTTACTTACCCAAACAATGTCAGATATCAGTCCCTTTTTGATAGAAATTCTGGATATCACAAGAATTGGTTTGTGAGATGGAGAAAGACAAGACAAAGTACATTTAATGTCTTTCATCAGATTCAATTCTGCTCTTTATCCTAAATTATTTCCCCAGAATTTTTCCCTCTATTCTTACTGCCTAAAAGGGAAAAAGAAAGCACTTCCTGAGTGTCATCTTCTGTGCTGGGCATTGTAATGAGCACTCTTCTCTTAATGGTCTAACAACTCTCTCCAAACCCCCTATTCGACATATAAATCTGGATATTATGCAGAACCTTAGATTTAGCAAAACCAAAATATCACTCCTCCATCCCACAATGCAAAGCCTGTGGCTCAAGCAGATTTGAATTTTCATTAGATATTAGGGAACAACCAAAGGTTAGCCATGTATCATCTTTCTGGTTTTCCAACATTCTCACAAAGAAGAGCCAAAAATAAAAGATGGAAGGAATTCATATTCATTCATTCATTTTTTTCCTCTCTCTCATCTTTATATTGTGATAAATACATCAATGGGAACTCTGAAAATCCATCTGCTTTCATTTTCTTGAGATACAAACTACTCCTGTAAAGCTTAACTTTTACATTTCAAATCGGAATAAATTTAGAGAGGCAGCCTACTGGATTCTTAAGAACATAAACTATACAGATAGGGCCAGGGTCAAATAGTTTAAAGATGACTACAAACCTTTGTACTTTATTCCTTTTAGTCTATTTTCTAAGTCCAGGATAAAATATAGTTCTCAATAAATGAATTTAGATCAATCTAATAATACTGAAATAACTACTTGAAAGGAAGACTAATTGTCCAAATTCTCTACCTAATTTTATAATCAAATTTGAACAACCTCATTTGTGGTGTTAGCATCGCTTAGACTTATCCATAGCTCTCATAACATTTCTTAAACTTTCAAAATATTATGTAAATTCTTTTCTCTAAATGTATGCTTTTTTTTTACTTCGCCTTTAGTCAATGTACCGAGATTATTTTTGTGCAATATGTGTGATATTTAAACATTTCCTTTTGATGTTGCTGAGAATTATAACAAGGTTGGATGTCAATATCAAGTTTACAAGATTTTAACAGCTACATATATTCCTCATACTAAGGCAAAAATAAAAACCTTCATTTTCCATCCCTGGCATCATCAATAATGTTTTTAAAATATATTTTAATTACATAATTTCTGGATTCATCCTAAGGTTATAGACCGAAAGGGTACAGAACACATTGTCTTTGCCAGGAAACATCAGGAGCATGGGACATAGGCAAGGTTTGCCATGGTCTACCCTTCTCAAGTGCTCTGAAACATACTACCAGAGCTTAGCTATTTCACAGAATCTAGCACCATCCTGAAAGTAGAAACACAATTTTGAGGTGGGATAAACATGAATAAAAGTATAAGAGATGCTTAATTAAGAGAGATTACAACTTATTCAAACTGTGAATAAGTTTGAGAATTCCGGGAATTTCTGAGATTTGGCTAGGTCTTAGGACATAATGGATCAGGTCCTGTGCTCTAAAGTCAGACAGCCCTGGGCTTGACTTTCAACTTCTATGCTGTTTATTGTGAGATGTTATAAAGTTACTTAATATTTTTTAGACTGCTTTCTCCTATCCAAAATGGGCATGGTAATACCTTCTACATTGTGTTACAGAAAAGATTAAAATAAGACAGAAAGCACCTACTGCAGTTTCAAGAATGTTACCTATTATAACAATGATGAAGGCAATGATGAGAGAATGACATTTTCTGACCAATTTGGGGTCCAGATAACCAAAGACCATGTGTATAGAACACTAAAACAAAAAGCCTGATAATTTGATTTTCATACGTCACAAATCTATTGGCTATTTAACCACAACTTTATTTTTCACTGCATTTAGTCTTAACAGGCTTTTTGTGAAAATGCATCCCAAGTCAGATTTCTTAGATTGTTTTTTGGTTTTGCTGTGTTTTTTAGAGATCAGTCACCAGAAAGCAAGGTTCATATAATCTGTAAACAACTCAAACTTTCAGGAATTTACCCTAAGGAAATAATCAGAGACATTCACGAAGAATAATAGTCATACCAATGATTTTTAATGTTTTAAGATAATGTAAATGTATAAAATATGGGACTGGTTACTCAATTTTGGAATATACAAATATATGGAAGCATATTTAAAGTGGCCTTGTTTGAACATATTTCATGTTTGAAATATAAAAGTTTTAAAAAATAAAAATTATAAAATAATTTCAACAGACCTATTTATCCATTTATCCATTTTTATTCACACACATATGTATATATGTTATATACATAAAAAACACACACATATATGGATATACATCAGGAAGTTAGTGAGATTTTTATTTATAGCTACTATAGTGAAGAGTGACTTTTATTTTCTTCTTTATATTTGCTATATTTCTAACATAAAATAATATTACCTTTATTATCAAAAAATAACATTCTTAAGTTGACTGCTCTCCTACTGCATTCATTTGCATGTATCAAGTAAAATGTCCTGGGACACAAAAAAATATTATGTAAGTAGATCATCCTAGGCTGAAAATGTTTGATTCAGTAAACCCTGTTTCTTCAGGGATGAGTCAGTGCTACATTAGGTTATATATAAACTATTTATTTGAAAGTTAAATTACTTTATAAAACTATAAATTCTATCTACTGATAAATTGCCTGGTGAGGTTCATAATGATACATCCATAATTCTCTTCTATTCATCAAACCAATAAAGTTGCACATCTAATATAAAGGGGGAAAAGTAATAATGATACTAGTTTTGCTCTCTTCCTGAGGCAGAATTCTTAAAAGCTTAAACTAATAAAGGATAATAATAATAACAGATACTAATGAGAGTTTTCATTCTTTGAATAATTGCATAGTACATAGCACTGTTTTAAGATGTCTTATTTTCAGATATTATCTTATTCATCTCCTTACCTACATGAGGCAGACATTTACTATCATTACCCCTCCACCAATAAGAACACTCGGTAGGTTAATGTTGTTGTAGGTGACACAGCTAATAACAGCAGAGCTCGATTTTGGACCAAGGTCGTTCTGATGCAAAAGCCCATTTTCCATAAACAATATTGTTTCCCTTAACCATTAACTTACTTCCCAATTATCCCTCCACTTCCAGAATATTTCTGGGCAACAAAACCCTAACATACCTATTATTTTTATATACTAATAATCTAAAGGCTTAATCAAGAATTTTGGACAAGATTATTTTCCTTCCCCACTGTATTAGTTTGCCAAGATGGCCATAACAAAGGATCACAAACTGAGTGGCTTAAACAACAGAAATTGTCTCAATATTCTGGAAACTACAAGTCTAAGACCAAGGTATCAGCAGAGCCATGCTCTCTCCAAAGGCACTAAGGAAAGATCTGTTCCAGGCCTTTCTAGGTAATCCCTTAGCTTGTGGCAGCATTAACTCCAATATTCCAAGGTATTCTGTGTGTGAGTCCCTTCCATAAGGACTCGAGTTCATGTTGGATAAAGGTCCACTCTACTTCAGTATGACCTCAGTTTTACTAACAACATCTAAAGCAGATCTATTTCCAAATAATGTTACATTCTGAGATACTAGGAGTTAGGATTTCAAAATATGAATTTTGAATGAACACAATTCATCTCACAACACTCACCATACTATATCTCATTTCTGCTCTGCGTATTTTAGGAACATGTATTTCAATAGACTACCAAAGGGATGGATATGCCCCCAACAAAAAAATTAAGAACATAGTCGTAGAATGTGACACAAAACAACAAAATTTCAAGATTAAGATCTCCATGGTTCTTAAGCAAGCCTAAAAATCACCGGCGTAGCTGTATTCATCTCTAGTAAGTACTTCACAGAGGCATGCTTACTCTGTCCTGTACCTTTTAAGACTTATGTTATCAGTCTCATCATTCCAATATTAAAGCAAAATTTCAGTGATACCTTAAGGCACTTATGTTTTTTCATACTTAAAATATGTTTGTTGTTTCATAAAAACATGTTTGCTCATTTTTTTTAGTAGGGACTATGGGAAAAGGTCCTATTTTATATTTTCTTTTTTTCACAGTGCTTATTATTAGCACTCACAAGAACTAGGTGATAGAGTTTTATGAATATTTTATTAAATTAATGGATTGATGGATGAATAAACATGTATTTGGAGGTGCTCCATTTGATTCCATCTCTAAGGTCTACCAGCCTTACGTGTAGGTCTCCTGCTTGAACATGTGAGCCTCGTTCACCATCCCATGGAATCTGATTTTTCAAACTAAGTTTTCCATATTTAATATCATAGATTAGTTGACCATATTCAGATGATTTGTTCCACTTCTAGCCTATTAATAGAAATATTTATGTTTAACCTCGTAACATTAATGACCTCTCTTTCTGCCCCTCCCCTGCTCATGCTCTCTTTCTCTCTCTCTCTCAAAAACAATCATTAAAATTTTTTTTTAATATTTAAAAAAAGAAACAGTAATGCTTGATAGAGTTAGTTCCCCAGGGAATAAGACATTGTTGGATATACATGCCAACACATATGCTTCAGTATTCTGACATCGGTTTTCCATACAAAAATAGCCCTTTTCTAATAACAAATGTATGGCTGTACTAAAAACCATATGCATTTCTGGAGGGGAAAAGAGGTCTAATACACAAAGTATTAAGACCTTATACTTTTAAAAAATTACTTCTCAGGGTACCAGGGTGGCTCAGTTGGTTAAGCTTCCAACTTTGGCTCAGGTCATGACCTCACAGTCCCTAGTTCGAGCCGCATGTCAGGTTCTGTGCTGACAGCTCAGAGCCTGGAGCCTGCTTCAGATTCTGTGTCTCCCTCTCTCTCTTCCCCTCCACTCACGTGCCATCTCTGTCTCTCTCAAAAATAAATAAATATTTTAAAAATTGTTTTTAAATTACTTCTTGTAAAGTCCTCAATATCCATTATTCTTATAATAATGCAGTAACCTTGCCAAAGGAGTTGTGCTCTGCCCACCCCTAGAGATTTAAAGATAAACAAGGCAAACATCATCTGGGCACTTATGGTTCAGGTTAGAAAAAGGAAGATAGACTTGACCAATCCCACAAGCTTCTATGATTATTCAAGGCTGAATTAATTATAGATTATAACTCAAATTTATTTTTGTTCGAACCTGACCAGTTATTGTAAACTCAGAAAGTCTTAATGCTAGACAGTGTCTTTAATTCAACAAACCAATTCAGTATATAGTCATTTTAAGGGCTGAGTACTGGACTACCCCCTGACTATACAACAGGCCCTGTGTTCGTGGAATGTTCAATCAAATGAGGCATACAGTAAACAGAGACGTAAAACACATTGGGACAAGTGTCATGACTGCAGTAACCCCAAAGTGCTACAGAAGCACTTAGACTAGATGGCACCTGACCCAGGTGTTAGTGGTCCAGGAACTGCTTTCTGGGGGAAGTTACACCTGAACTGAGGACGCTAGGGCAACTGGGAGTTCACAAAGAGAAGCACAGGATGGGAAGCATGGAATGAAACAGACAAGTGAGAGGACCCAAGCAAAAGCAAGAGAGTGTTGGTTTGAAAATTAAAAATACAAATACAAATCCCAAGAAGTTTAGTGTGATTGAGGAGTTCAGATTAAAGAAAGAAGTAGAAAAAGGTGAGCCTGGGAAGATAAGCAGGTACCAGGTTATGAATAGCCTTGTGATCCACAGTGCACATTTTGAACTTTAGGGGTGAATATGAAGCCATTGAGGGATATTAGTAAAAGAAGTGCCATATGTTAAGACCAGAAAATTCCTTCTCTTTCTCAGCTTCTTCCTTTAGGTACTGGGGTGATGGGGGGAAAAAAGCTGCTGAATATCTTCTTCATAATCATGTTCATCTACTGGAAAATGGGTAAGAAATGGGGCAACCATGTACTGTATCATTCACAAATAGCTGTGTTAGAATAAGTATAAAGTGGGGAGTAGGGCCACCCTAAATTTAAACCTCTTCTTTGACCTTCTGTCTAGCCCACTAGTTTTTATTTAAATCCTATTGAGAACGCAGAAATCAAATCCTGACTTTCTAATAATCAGTAAGAATGTGTTCATTTGTAAGGCCAAAGGATTACCATTCTCTTCAGAATGAATTGTATCCTCTCTGCTTTTTGGGATACAACCTCCTTTTGCTGGACTCATTTACAATTTGTATCTCATTACAATTCCTAAGTATGTTTATACTATACTTGGGTTTAAAAAGTCTTTACTTCATAGTTGTTGGTCTCAGAATTTTTCCTAAAACAATGTATCTTGGTTTTAATGGATCATTTCTCTAATGTGCAGAGAGCACTTTCAATTATTCCCATCTCTGAGCTGTTAGTCACGGAATTATCAGCCATTAGGTCGTAAAAGACAGGGACTATGCCTTCCTGGATGGAATAAGTTACATGTTTGAGTACTTTCTAGGTGAAGGAGCCAAATTATGTTATTTTTATTGTTGTTTCTGTCAATTCTCTAACATATAAAGGTACTGTTATCACCACATTACACAAGAGGAAAATGAGAAATTGGACAATGGTAGAACTGAAATTTTTATTAGTTTCCAAATTGTCCTTGATTATTTATTACTAGCTGCCAAGTGAAGTTGCTGCTTAGCAATGATTATTTTTTTTCTTAATAAAAATATTGTAACAACACATGGACATTCATTGTAAAAACTTATTTAAAAATGTTAAGCTCCATTTCAGTTATTAAAAGTTGGTGAAGACAAATAGTGGTTTACTTATGAATTAAAATGTTACATTGACCTTGTCATGGAAGTTATCAGCAGAGAGGAGCTTTTTTGTTGCAAAGTATATTGTTAGGATACAAACTGGAAAAATCATTGAGACTAAAACATAATTCCTAAAATTATTTTCGTTTCTAAATACAGACACTATTATTTAAGTAAAACATAGCTGATGGGTGCCTGGGTAGCTCAGTGAGTTAAACATCTGACTTCAGCTCAGGTCTTGATCTCACAGTTCGTGAGTTCAAGCCCCATGTCAGGCTCTGTGCTGAAAGCTCAGAGCCTGAAGCCTGCTTTGGATTCTGTGCCTCCCTCTCTCTCTGCCCCTCTGCTCATTCTCGGTGTCTGTCTGTCTGTCTGTCTGTCTCTCTCTCTCTCAAAAATAAAAATAAACATTAAAAAGCTAAAAAAATAATAAGAAATAAGAAAACATAGCTGACACATTTTATATTTATTGATCCTCAAATAAAATCCTTTTAAAGTTTTTATTCCTCCTGAATTTCAGGATTCTAGTTATGAAATTAATTATCAATAGCTATTAATGAAATTAATAATTTCATTTCCCTTAAATTTCTTTTAAAATTCATACACTAGAAACATCCTTCATCTAGCATTAAGAACATATATAAAAATCTAGTTATGTATAATTAATTTTGGTTTATATTTTAAATGTTCTTTCTTACATTTAAAGCCACTACTGTGAGTCCCTCCATTTCCTTGGAAACTTCAGTGACTTTCACCCCACTCTTTTTTCAGCCATTCAGGTCCATGCCCACAGTCTAATGTTTCGCATCCCTTGATACTGAAATAATAAATGCAAACATTTGTCTAAGTTCTATGTCTTCCTCTAGCTCTCTCTTTCAATTACTAATTTATGCTTTGTTCAACATTCAACCTGTAGAGACCCGAGTCTTGTTCTGCAGATTGTTTTATCATTTGACCATGGTTTGGGGATTTTTTTTCTATGTGTGTATGTGTGTGTGTATGTGTGTCTATCTGTTATCATTTTCTAGTAAGTGTGTAAGCAAAGGGAAAGGAGCATTTCCATTGGTGTAAGTTATGTATAATTAGTTATATATTCATCCAGCAGACCTGAAGGCTCACAGCGCCATAGGCTGAAGTCTGCACTGCAGTTGCCACATGGATGACACCTGGACCCCAGGAGTCACTGATAGACTGTCATTAGTCCTGAGCTCTTAGACTCCTTTATGCCCAGTATGAGACTGAGTCAACCCAAGTCAGCATGTCAGCACCACTCTGACATGATCACACAAAATAAATATATCACAAGCTATCAGGAGCAAATTGCTCATCCAGTTGCCCTTTGGAAACTGGACCCAGCCACAGAGCCTCTAGACAACTCCGTGGTCACAAATCCTCTCGTTTTTCTGGCCGACACCATGTGTGGAGTAGAGGAGTGGAGAAACAAGTATGAGGGTCCACACATGGTTCAGTCTGGCCTGAAGTATCTTGTCCAGATAGCGTTGCCAGCCCCAACTAGTCCTAGGCACCAGACAGGTCTTAGAAAATTCCAAGGAAGGCATTCCAAAGTGTAACAACACCCTGAATCACAAAGCTTGGAGCAGACTCACTTGCCCAGGTCAAAGGGAGGTACAGAATGCTGGTTTCAAAGAAGGAACATTCTAAGATCATCTAGAAAGGGAGATTCCACGAGTCCAAGGCAGCTGTCACACTTCCAACCTAGCCTCAGAAATCCAACAGCATTATTTCTGTCTCATTTTATTGGAAACAAGAGTATGACTGTGGGCAGACCAGAAGCAAGGGAAGGAGAATTAGACTCCAGCTCTTGATGGGGGTGGTCAAGGCCACATTCCAAAAGAGCAGGCAGGATGGATGGATGATATTGGTGCTACTACCTTTGGAAAATACACCACAACTTTAATTTTGCCTCCATAGCATGAACAGTGTTTAACTCTAACTCCTATCCACTTCTCTATATTCTCCACGAGACTATTAGATGATTGAGTGACTAAATACCAACACTTTGCTCTTCACTCTCCTTGACCCTATTGATGGAGGCAATATGAGGAAATGAAAACAAATGTTTGAAAATCAATTAGCAATCAAATTCTACTGACTGATATGCAATTAATCACATTTTAAAATGTCTAAAAAGTACATAGTAAAATTGTTTTTTGCTTTTATGAGAAAAATCAACTTCTGTGGAGAACTGGGTCAAATTCAGCCCTTTGCCATAAAGCTTTTGCATAATATTCAAAACTCTTCTATGCTTAGTTCAATGTAACACAACAAGGAGAACACAGAAGATAACCTTTGGGCAGAGAAGTGTGTATGCCAAGGATAGTATTGCCTCCCAATGCCCATGGAAGGACCATGAATGCATCCCGAGAGTAAGGAATTGAGCTGCTTTAATAACAAAGATGAAATTAATAGCTCTAATCTGTTTATCTATTCTCATTCCAGTCTGCTCCATCTTACCATGTCTGGAAGTTTTCAGCCTCAAAAAAAAGCCCAGAACTTTATGAGTCTGTCATCTTGTGCTAATCTTCAGATGCTGAAAATCACTTTAAACCCATTCTTGTCATTTTGGATTTGCATAAGTGTCTTGAAAGAAAAGCCTAAAAAGGCAAAGGCTGATTTAGTGTGAATGAACATGCCATAAACCATTTCAAACCTTATATCATTCATGTAAATCTTTCATGATTTAAAATTTTTAAACTTGCCAATAACAAGTATTCCAGTGTCTGGCTAGATGCAATAGCAAAGACTGAGAAGGCACTTTCATTAAAATCTTCCCTCCTGAGACACTTGCAAGTTTGGGAGAGGGTAGAAAAAAGGAACCTTCACTTCAGCCTGGAATTTGCAACCTTGGTCTAAACACATCAAGTACTAGTGGAGGGCATAAGAAAATTCTACAAGTCTTCATTAAAATACCAAAGGTAAATACGTTACTTGCCACTCAGACATGGAAATGTTTTTGATACTTAAATTCTTCTATATCCAGATCAGTTTGGTAAACATATTTTTAATTTAGTCACATAATTGATTGGAAAAGATGACTTATAAATTTGGAATTTAGCTTAACTAACTTGGCTTTACTGTTTTTCAAAGTGAGCATGGTTGTAGACCCTCACTCACACAGTAGCTTGGAATAGAGTCAAATCTCTGACTGGTGTATCAACACTTGGCCCACAAAAAAAGCATCTGGGCTCCTAAATATCAGCTTTCATTAAACACAAGTCATCCATCCATGAATTAATCTAATTCAGACCATACCAAAGTCTTCACGTTAATTTGTGCCATAAAGAAATGACCATTACATTTCAACTAAATTTTTAAAAACCCTAAGCTATTAGTGGCTTACAGGCATCACTCTGACTTCCTCATTATACTGACTTGACCCACATGTTGCTGCAGTGTTTAAAAAGAGAAATTTCAGGGGCGTCTGGGTGGCTCAGTCAGGTAAGCATCTGATTCTTGACTTCAGCTCAGGCCATCATCTCAGTGTTTCTGAGATAGAGCCCCACATCGAGCCCCACATGGACAGCACAGAGCCTGCTTGGGATTCTCTCTCCTCTCTCTTCTCTCTCTCTCTCTCTCTCTCTCTCTCTCTCTCTGTCTCCCTCTGCCCCTCACCCCTCTCAAGACAAATAAACATGAAAAAAGAGAGAGACTTCATAAAATGAAATTACTAAAAAGAAAATCCACAGATATTTGGCAGATACTAAGTAGACAATCCTATATGTGTGTGTGTGTGTGTGTGTGTGTGTGTGTGTATGCTATTCTTAAATCTCAACTAAAAAATATAAACTCTTATCATTGAGGGTGGAGGGTAAGAATTTCATGTTTAATGCCTGTGACTCAGAACAGCATTGTACTGTGTTTTTAGAGTTCGTATTTATGGGAGTTGTTCAGTTCCAGTCAGTGAGGAGGCCATGAGCTAATGTCTTACACCTGCGTGTAGAGACTATGGCGAGCACTGGAGACACTGAGCCTAATAAGGCTGAGTCTCCCCTCCGACAATGCACAGAGCAGGCCTCTACACAGTTTGTATTAAGGATTGCAAAAAGGAAAGGGCCCAAAGCAGCTCTTTCACCTGAGGAGCCACAGGGACCACCATGAGAAGCGTATTGCTTGGGATGAATTGTTCCTTTCATGCTCTCCTATGTAAAAGCCACACACATACACAACAAAGACACTACGCTGACGGATGACTCGTGTTTTAAACTGAGAACCATCCTTGTGCTCTGTCCCCACTCCCAGCGCTGTGTACCATTTCCCCAGAGACATCTTGAATGCTACTATTCAAAGTGACAAAAACATGCAGTATCTAACCTGAGCATCTGTAACATTTAATCAACATATCCAATCCTTTCAGCTCCTTTCTTATTGACTCTCCCACATACCTGAATTCTCCACAGCATTTGCCTCAAAACTTTTCCAGTTAATGGTGATGGTTATACAGCCTTGTGAATATACTAAAAGCAACTGAATTGCATAGTCTTTAAAACGGTGAATTGTATGGTATGTGAATTATATCTTAATTTTTTAAAAAAGAAAGAGGTAGGACCCCAAGATATAGATAAGAGCCATCAACAAATAGGTCAGTGATTCCTTAGGAAGCCTAAAAATATTTCAGTGCGTATTCTATAATCTTGTCGCTAGCGTTGCTGGTACAGCAGGCCCGGCAAGTGCACTAGTAGTTTGCACTTCAGCAAATCCCAGAGGTGATCCTGATGGAGGTGATGGAGGTAAATGGTCCTGATGGAAGTGCAGGACACATTTGGAAAATGCTAATATTTTTGCAGATACGACAAAGAATGCTCACGAATGAGAATTGGAGTGGAAAGAAAGAAGGATGGAATTCTAGTGAGGGGAGGGCATCACTTTCACTTCTGAACTCATCAGTGTTTAAGAGTTGACCAATGCTTTTTGATTAATAGGAATTCACTATCAGGGCTTGAATGTTTATATTAAGGCAGTTATTAGGAGAGATTCTTTTGATTCCAAATAAGTGATATTAATGAGAAACTGTAGGCATCAGCTTAGGTTAATAGGTAGACCTGTGTTGGCAGGCAGACCTTTCTTTTTTCCCCTCAAAGCACACACCACAGGTGGCTTCCTACTTTCCCATGTCTAGGGCCAGCTCTACTCTCACATATTAGCCTTTTGAGGTTCCAAAGACCCGGATCTGAAATCCCAAGTTCTGTAAAATACTGACTCTAAAACCTTTCACCAAATAACTATGAAAGTCATTAAATGCTTACTGGACTTCAGTGTAGTCTTCTCTCCCTGAAGAAGGAATAAAATAATCTATGCAGGTTAATGCAGACCAAGCCTGGAAGATTTGAAGCCCGTAACAAGACTTTCACTGAAAGCTTGGTATGACTAAGTGGGGTTATTTGAATTATGTTATGTAAATTTGTCTTAAGAGACATTTAAACGAGTAATAGAACTGCTTTCTTCTTCTTCTGCCATGTGGGTGAATTTTAATTTACTCTTTTAATATCATTACAAAAGCAATGAAGAACAATACATATTCCTGCTAATACTAACGTTAGGGCCATTAAGTTATTAATTACATATCTAGAGTATATCTAAAATGTTGCTAGCTTGCTTATGTATAATAAAGATATAAGTCTTTCTAAAATATCTAACAGTACTTAATATAAAACTAGGGCATAATTTCTAATCACCCTTAACATATTGCCCTTATAAAACACAGTCTACCATGGTTGCTTGTCCTTTGAGGTTTCAACTGCAAAGGGAAAAAAAAGTAGACACAAATTTCAAGACAAACCTTAAACCTTCTAAAAGGTACTGAAATCTAACTCTGAATCTGAAAGACCAATATTTTAACATAAAACTTTGTTAATCATAAGTCAGTTGTGTTCCACTCTATTATCTTTTTTTAAGTTTATTTATTTTGAGAGATGAGAGAGAGAGAACGAACACAAGCAGAGGAGGGACAAAGAGAGAGGGAGGGACAGAGAGAATCCCAAGCAGGCTCTGCACTCCCAGTGCAGAGCCCAATGTGGGGCTCAAACTCATGAACCGCAAGATCATGACCTGAGCCGAAACCAAGAGCCGAATGCTTAACAGACTGAGCCACCCAGGCACCCCTTGTTCCACTAATTTAAAAGAACTTTATGTATTTATTAAAAGTCATTTGGGATGGAAATTTTAAATACTGTTATCAATTGAAACTCTTTCCTATATATTCTTTCCTATCTCTTTCCTATATAACTTCTTCCTTGTTATTAACCTTGTTATTAACCAACCCACTGAATATTAATCCCACAGTTGGGAATCACGGAACTAGCACAACCTATTTTCTGTGCTCTCTTTAGCTATACTGTAGCAGTGAGCTGTGTCCATTATCACCGTCTCAGATTAAGTGCTACTCCACTTAAATTCTAACATCAGCATTGTGAGCCTGGATTTGAAGTCTTGGCGATCGTGATAAAAATACCAACTCCCAGAATGCATATGATACTTGATATTCTTCAGGGCCATTTATTCCACAGCAATGACTGAGAAACTTCTAAGAGGTTCAGCATTGTACTTGGCATTATAGATACCCAGGCAGATAAGACACAAGTCCTCTCCTCAGGGAAATGGTCTAGTAAAGATTACCGACGCTTTAGCACCAAGATATACTAGTGTACTGGGCTATGATGAATATATATAATAAACATGGAAACAAGGAAGAGAGTAGTTATTCCTACCTAAATTCAAGAGGACTCCTGAAAATTTATTCCAGAAAAAACTATGCCAAATGTTAAAAATAATAAGCAATCTTTTATCCAGTGTACAAAGAGGATGTATCAATCAGGATGACACAAAGAAACAGATGACATATTCCAAGTAAGCTAATGTGTGGGGAGTTGATTGACAAAGATCATTCATTTCTGAGTAACCTAGTTTCTACACTTAAATAACCACTTGACAGCTTTCAAGAGCCAATATTACTTGTATAGTTACTAATAAACACCACCATTTAAGTATCTACCCTGGGTCAAGCACTTCACTAACAACACTTTTAGAAAAATAGGTAGGTATTCATTCATTCATTCATTCATTCAGTATAAATTCAATGAGTCCCTACCATTTGCCAGGCATTGTTTAAGCCCTGGAGATACAGCTGTCAACAAAGCAGTCAAGGCCTTTTCCTTCATGGAAATTTCATGGGAGGAGGAAGACATTAACAAGTAGATAAGATAATTTTGGCTAGTGATAAGTATAGAGAAAAAAAAATAGGCTTAATGTGGCTGTGTAATCATGTAAGGAGGCTATTTTAGGAAAGGCCTCTCCTAAGAGAAAACATTTGAGATAAACATGAGTCATGAAAAAAAACCTGACTTGCAGGACCAGGAAAGGAGCATTCCAGATGGAGGGAAAGTTAAAAGTAAAAACTGCCAAATGAGTCTGGCATATTCAAGAAATAGGCAGAAGGCTTCAGTGCAGGACAGGAGGGAACAGGCAAAAGAGTTCTGGGGGGTGGGGATGCCATTGGATGATGTCTTAGAGGTGAGGAAAAGCCAGGTCATGTTGGGCCTTATGGGCCATGGTTTCATTTTCTCTCCTTTAGAGTAAAGATTGTCACTTGCTCTATTTGCATGGGTGGTAAGTAGCAGAGTCCATATTCAAACCATGCCTGTCTGACTAAGCCTATTTCACTAGATTAAGAGAAAAAGATTCTGTCATATTATTGAGTTTCACCCCCTACCAAATGGGTTAGAAAGTGTAGGCTGAAATTGCTTTAAGACAGTATAAAAGTGAGAGACCATATAGGCTAGTGATTTTTGTACTGCTACACATAACACTGGTATCACATTCTTGACACTCAAATTCGGCCATTGCAAAAGCTATTTCACTATGTTGATGAAATAATAAGAAGGTCATGCCTAAGGAAGTTCAAATTATATTCCAAAATAAATAAGGAAATGTTCAAATGTGACATATGATCATCTAGCTCACAACAGAGCTCAATTAAATTTTCTGTGATTCAAGTAAAAAGAGATGTATTAAAACCCTAGGGTATCATTTATATAATGAGAATTTCTTCGGGTTAACCTGTTGGAATCTGGAGTCTCTAAGATGCACTCATCTGCTAGGTGAATTTCAACACTGTATTTGAATTAGGTGATTGCACTGAGGAAAAAAAAAACTGATTGCTGCATTTTCAAGCTTAGAAACACGTTGGGGGATGGATTGGGACAGGATGGGTATGGAATGAAAAGATGTAAAAGGTAGGAAATTATAGGGTATTATGCAATTGAAACTCATCTGAGTAAAAGCAAAAGCAGTTTCAGTGCAGTGTGAATCATTAAGTCAGCACTGAATGTCACTGGTTACTATAGGAACTTGGGTAATGGAAAATGAAAACAGCTGGATTTATGACTCCCATAAATGTGTTAAACAGCTGCCTACACAGTGCCAATGAAGACTATTGAGAGTGGTAAATGGTGATACTTTTACATACAAGTAAGTGGGAAGGACAATGAATAAATTGATAAATCTTTACCTTTTAAGACACAGATTAAATATTGTATTAATGAATGACCAAAAATAATTTTAAACCACCAGTTTATTATAAGAGTTAAAAAATCATAAAGCTGCTATGTATATTTTTTTCTCAGTTGTTAGGTTGAGTTGAATTTGGTCTCCTACAAAACAAACCAGCAAAGCTACTGTCAGCCAGCCATGCTCCACCAAGTGCCTCAAATAAGGACAGAAATGTAAGTGATACATAGTATAACATATACAGATATTGACTCACTGTGTTGTATACCTAAAACTAATGTAAATAACATTGTGTGTCAGGTATACTATTAAAAAGTGATGATTGTATATAATACTAATTATAACTAAGAAAAGCAGAAGTATCCATTCTAAACCACAATAAGCTACACATATTAATGTAATCTTATAACTAACAAAGGACTGTTTATCTCAAGTCTGTTATGCTCTTGATTTCCTTTCTTCTAGACCCAGGTTCATGGCTGAATTCAGGATCTCGTTTGCTTACCCGTGGGCGATTGCAAAAACCACCTAAAATGTGTTCAAGAATTCTTCTCCAGTCTACCCTCCACACTTGCCATCTGGGTCATCTTTCGAAAACATCACTTCCTGCTGAAACGCAGGATCCCCAGACCTACAGGATACAAGCAAAACTGCTTACTTGGGTGTACGTGTGTTTTAGAACCTGGTCCACCTAAGATTTTTAGTTTTATCCTTTAAGGGTGAGAGGACCGGTAGGTGTGAGGTGCACGTTAGAATACCTTTGTGAAAGAAGGAGTTTTAATAATTACACTGGGAAAACAAGCACAAAACAGACTGTTGAGGTAAATCAGGAAATATGATTACTTTATTAAGAGTCCACACTGAAGACTTTTTAACATTTTCTAAACTTTCCCCAGATAAGTCAGTTTCTCTCTCTTCTGTGCTCCCAGAGTACTTGGAATGTTCCTCTATTAGCAATTTCACAAAGTTTTGTGGGCATCCTTATCACAGCTATTTCCCCCCACTAGGTTCACATGTCCAAGAAATCAAAGATGCATCTTTGCATTTTGAGTACTAAGCACAAAACACATACTTACAAGGTGTGTAATAAATGTTTCTGGATGGTGAATTAATAAATGTTTGGTGAAATAAATAAATAAATAAATGGTGTAATAAATGTTTCTGGATGGTGAAGCAGAGGCCTGACTTATTTAGAAGCAGTAATACTGAAACATGAAACAAAAATCGGATAGAGATCCAATCACCCAGATGAATCTATAAAATTCTGCTGCATAGGAACTCTGAGTATTCATCCCAAAGAAGAATATTGTATATAAATAATCAACATTGCTGATCCAAATTATTACACAGGATTTGGTACTTGTATTTATTCTTTAAGATTAAAGAATAACTTTACATTCTCCCTTTAAATCGCAATGTGCAAAGATAAAATAAAAAAATTAATCTTGGTTTAAGAATGCTTTGCCCTTTGTTAAATAGCATTTGTTATAGTTCCAAACCATAGTCACACCAGGACTTGACCATTTCTTCTCAAATCTTAACTAAGGTATGATCCTGCAATTATTCTGCTCAATTGATTAAGATAGTCTCCACTTTACTCCTCACAATCCTTTCTCTCCTGCGAGATGTTTCCCACATAGGAACATCGCAACTGATTCTGCATAATCACCATAGCAGAAATAAGTGAACAAAAGATGTAGCTGGAATGGAAACGTCTATGCCTCCAGATGGTACATCATTAGGGATCTTGCTGAAAAATGCTCAGATTTTCAAGTCTTTTTTCTTATTTTGCAGAAACATGTATTTGATTTTTTTTTAATATTTTATTTACAAGGATATAAAATAAAATGCCTTAAAATGAGAATATAAGGATGTACATTCACAGGCTAGCCTTGTATTATTAGTTTAAGTAACTTTATAGCAATCTGCATGGGACAAATGATCTTTTCTAGTAAAATATAAGGAGAGCATCCTCCTCCAAAATCTTGTAAACCCTCCCCCTAAGTAGAGCCCCGGTCATTTTTTAGAAATCCCAAGACAGCCTCATCAGGCCCCTGAGATTCAGCCACACATACCTCACCAGGGTTCCTCAGTCTAATGCTTACAAACAAATGTTATCAAACATACATGAAGCCAATTGTCTTTAATTCATCTTCACCTCCAACACTCTTGGTCACATTTCCTTACTACTCTGCATTTTTTCTCTCCTATTTACTCTATTTTTCTTTTGATAAAATTTTATCACGAAAAAATGTTTGTTGCAGGCAACTTAGAAAATATTTTAAAAGTAGAACAAAATCATCCATAGGAATATTGGAATACCAATATCCACACAGATACCAACATCCAGATACACTGATACACTGATAAATATATATGTATGTATGTATATATACATATTCACACACATATACATACACATACATATGTATATACACATATGTATGTGTATGTATATTCCTATTTACATACATACATATGTAGGTATATGTGTATATATACACACACACATATATACATATACATACATTATAACATTGTTTGCCTCGTCCAGAGTCACTTCCTCTAGAAACTTCCCCTGTCCATAGCCCCAACCCATGGGGCAGAACCAGAGGTCTTGCTTTACCACATGACCCTATGCTCCTGGTCACAATTGATTAGATCGGGAGGGCAATTCTTGATTGGCCAAAAAATCAGTTTCACTCTCTTCACACTCTGTCTCAAAAATCTGAGTTAAGATCCAGGGAGGCTGATGACAATAATGGTAGTTACTACTGATATTCATGTGTTATGTAGGCAGATAAAGAGGGATGGAGGAGACGGAAAGACACAGAAGCTAGAAATAAGAGACAACATACAGTCCTTGAGAGACATAGAGATTAGGACATCAACCCCCAGTAGCTACTCAGCGTTGATTCCCATGACTCATGGCAATAATTTAACCAATCCATGATCTGCAAAACTGCTCTTTGTATCTTACAATAACTCCCCACCCTTCTTATTCAGCTTTTATTCTTCTGTCATTGTTACTATGATATATGCATAACCAGTTATGTATATAAATGTTATAGTATTTTGTTTTGTGACCAACTTTTTCAATGAATACATCTTGAGACAGTCTATGTTGTTAATTATTCTATATTTTCATGACTGCATCATTCTCTACTATGTAACATACCATCGTTCATGTAACCAATGTCTGGCTGCAGACATTGAGATTCTAATCAATGTCTTATTGTTGAAACTCTACCCCTTCTCCTTCAGCCTTTCCAGAATCCCTTTTCTGTTACAAATAACCCCTCTGATATGCTCAGCCTTTACACAGACTAGTCTCCACTACTATGCTTAACTCCCCAGGAGAAGCTGTTTAAGTTCCAGGGGGTTGATGGTAGAGTCTCAGGACTTTTAGACCTTTTTTACCTCTCCATTCTTGTGAACAGAAAATAACAAAGTAACAAGAAACTAGGAGCCAGACTGCATAACTGGGGTTCAAATTCCAGCTCCACCATATGCTACCTGTGTGATCTGAACTAAGTTATATAACTGCTCCAGACTGTTTCCTCATCTGAAAAAATGGAGATAATAATGTGACTGCTTTGTAAAGTTGTAAATGATGAGTTAAGGGCAATCAAGCACTTAGTGGACTCTCTGGCATACTCTAATACTAGTCATTACTACTATGAGAATTTCTTCACTTAGATTTATCCATCTGCTATAGTCAGTTTTAGCCTCTTCATTGATGGAGCTCTTTAGATTCTTTCAAAGTTTTATTTTCCAACTTATAGTTATGATAAACCCAGGACAATTTAACTTCCATAAAATTTCATTTATCATTAAATTTATTTAAATATTTTTAATGTTTTATTCATTTTTGAGAGCACACAAGCAGGGAGGGGCAGAGAGAGGAGGACAGAGGACCCAAAGTGGGCTCTGTGCTGACAGCAGCAAGCCAGATGTGGGGCTCAAACTCACAAGCCTCAAGATCATGACTGGTGTCTGACTCAAGTCTGACACTCAATCAAATGAGCCAGCCAGGCACCCCTATCATTAAATTTAAACTAAATTTCAATTTAACTTACTACAATCTAATTTTCCACCTTATATTTATTATAATCCTATGAAAATTTAACTTCCGTGAAACCTCCAAAAACCTCATCTTATAATTTCTAAACTACCTTTCCTCCAACAATCATCATTTTGGTTCACTTTCAGTGTCTTCTTCTCAAGGCAACACCAAGGATCATGGGATCACTAAAAAGTACTCCATCTAAGAAACGATCAACCAGGGGCGCCTGGGTGGCGCAGTCGGTTAAGCGTCCGACTTCAGCCAGGTCACGATCTCGCGGTCCGTGAGTTCGAGCCCCGCGTCAGGCTCTGGGCTGATGGCTCGGAGCCTGGAGCCTGTTTCCGATTCTGTGTCTCCCTCTCTCTCTGCCCCTTCCCCATTCATGCTCTGTCTCTCTCTGTCCCAAAAATAAATAAAAACGTTGAAAAAAAAAAAAAAAAAAAAAAAAGAAACGATCAACCATTCAAAGCCACATCTCTCAGAGCAGTCAACCTAAGAAAAGGGCAACACATAAGATCACCCTCAACCTGGAACCTTCCTATTTACATACATCCTTCTTTAATTCTATTCTCAGAAGACTAAATGGTCCTGTTCCTGCTCAAGGCCAAATTTCCTGCTTAAATCTTGTTCCTTTCTCCTCCTCCTCCAGGATTTTGCTTACTTTGTGATGACAGTTCAGATTCTTTTATACACAACTTCTTTTCTAATCTACCATGTCCTTCCCTTCATCTGAAAACAAACTCAAGTCTATCAGAGAAAAAAAAAAATGTTTCCTTGTGCCTTTCATTCATCTCTAGATCCTGCCCAGAAAATTTTTCCATGTCTTATCCAACTTTCTTTAAAAAGGAATCTGCACACATTATATTTCCACCTCCTCACCTCCCATTCACTAATTCAATATTACATATAATCAGCAAAACTGACCACATGCTCCCTAATGCCTGGCAGTTAGCCCATACCTAATCACCTAACACTTAATTGTCAAATCCATAAACATTTCTCAGCCTGTCTCTTTCTGGACTTTCTCTGCTGTTTTGGAGTGTTTATCACTTCATCAATTTTCATTCCACATGTTAACATCCGGGTGTATAAAATTTTCTTTCTACCTAGTCTCAAAGACAAATTGCACTGGATGGAGTTAAACAGGCAAAGAAGACTTTACTCAAGACTACTGCAATAGAGGAGAGAGACTGAACTCCACTGAAAAGCAAGATTTTTAAACACTGGAGTGACCTAATGGAAGAGTACTGGAGGAATTTAGGTGGGGTGATTAGTCAATGTGATAAGGCCAATTGTATTTGCTAATTGGGGTTTATGAAAGTTAGGCTCCTATTCTCCCACAGACTGGGAGATAGGGACACTATCTTTCTTGATGATTGCATTTGAAAGAATGCCCCAAGCTTTTGAGAAAGGTATTCCTGAGTTATAAAACTGTCAAGGTGGTTGGGAAATTTGCATTTCAAAATGACAGAAAAAAAAAAAAGTACAATTGCAAGTTTTTGAAAATGGAAGAAAAGCAAGGTTAGCAGTCTATATAGTCAAGGAAGAAATCTATCTAAAGTTTAGCCATGCTAGGGGAAATGTTAAGTCCACACTGATCCCTCTGTGCTGTGCTTTCCCCTCATCCCTTGCTCTTCTTCTTAAATGTAGGAGTCCTTAACAGTTAATCTTTTACCCACCACCCTCTTTACTCAAGACCTCCTAGGAAAACTTGACCGTCTCATGGCTTTGGTTACCACCTGTTATGTATCCTCAATGGTTCTTCTCATTCCTTCGCTAACCCCAAATCACAAATTTTATCTCTTAAATATTTCCCAAGTTCACCCTCTCATGTTAATTCCTACTATAACTTCTCACCTCAATCATTGCTACAGCTTCTTAAATCAGTGCCATCCTGGGAGTCCCCCTTCACACAGCTGTCAAGTATCTATCTGAGGTGAAAATCTAACATGTCACTCCAGAGCTTAAAGCTCTTCAGATTCTCCACAGAATCAGAGGACAAAGCCTTCCTGACATGGACAGCAGACAGGCGTCCACAAAGAGGTGCTAGCCCCTCTCTACAGCCTTTGCTCTCAAAATTTTGCCCTATGCACATTGTGTTGTCTCTCACCTCTAATCTTCAGCTCATATCTTTCTCTACCTAGGTCATTCCTATTCTCTCAACAAACCAAGTCCAACCTATCCAGTAAATCAGCCTAATTATCACTTTCCCCAAAAGTCCCTGATTCCTTCAAATTGGCTAAAGTGCCCTCTGTAATGCTCCAAAGGTAACAGTCTGCACTTAAGTATCTGTGTATGTTTGTATATTTCCCACTAAACATGAACTCTTTACAAAGGCTTCATCTTTTCCATTTTTATGTCATAGCAAAAAGCACAATGCTAATACATAGATGCTTAATAATTGTTTGTTGAAGTATTAACTGAGTGACCAAATTAGTAAATGGAAGGATGCCTTAGACATATTTTTAACACTCACAGCCAGATCCTAAAGAAAGTAAATATTTCCAAACATAGAGATATATGCATTTATAAGTAAGCAGGCATCACATTTTCTTGTACTGTAAGTTTTAATCCTAACTATGACATTTTAAGTGCTTTAACCATACACGGTATAAACTTCTCTTGGATGGAGGGGGCATTTTTGAACATATTCAAAGGCAGAATTCACTAAACCTAATAGTGGACTTTAGACAATTAGAATTTTCCAAAGTCATGACAATACACCAGGCTAGTTCAGCAGTAAGCCTCCAGTGCCATTCTTAAAGACGAAGGGCAAAAAGCTCACTAGTTTTACATTTTGCTTTGGCAATGTGAGGAATGCTTCAAAAATATGTTAGTCAATCTATTATTTTTAAACCACTACTTTCACCACATATTTCATTTACATCCATTATGCTAATTAATAAGCCATTAATTCTGCCAATGAAAACCCATTGCTAAATTTGCTAATTAGCTAATCTTTGGTGCTAGGGATAAAGGAAACTAAAGCACTTATCACAGCGCCTCGGGAGTGTGACCTTGCTAATTAAATGCTTGTTGACCACCCTTGGAGTGTGAATATTGGATTGGGGCAACTGACTGCCCCTCCATGCAGATTAAAGGTAACTAATACACATTTACATCACACTGTTTACTGAAGTATTATAAAGTAGATTATGGACATCCTAACAGCCACCATCTGACATAAATGTAAACTCTGACTACGAATAAAAGAATTCCCAAACCCTGGTTTAACTCTTCCACAGAATGATAAAATTGTGGTCCTAGATTTATTCTCTTATGGACTCTGCATGCATTTTACAAATGTGGTCTCTACAATCAATACTTAAGAAGATAGAAAAGGAAGTGTATTTGATGTACCTGTCCAAAGGTTTAGCACTATACCTCAGAGGAAAATGTTTCCTCATGTCTTTATTATGTCATCAGCTTATGACCTGGAGTATAAAGATAAATTTTCCCAAAGTGCTTCTTTTTATTAACAAGAGAAAAAATAAATAAGAACTTTCAGCATTCCAAGATACAACGCTTGCTTCTGCAATGTCATAATATTAATCTTTACCTCTGCAATGGTGATGAAAAACATGTAGCATTATTGTTGTTTAGACTAGAAAAAGACATATTAGCAAAGATAATCTAAGGGAGATTGTACTGTATCATGACTCTGAAACCTGCAGTATTAATACAGTTCACAAACCCGTAGGATAAAGATATGATTTTCTTCTGGAAGTCAAAACATCATAGATCAACACATGGTACAGCTTAATGAAATACATTTTGATATATCTTCCCTCCATTTATCTTGGATGTGAATGCTAGTCAATTTCATATCTCAAATATGGTTTTCTGTGTCCTATGCTGAAATAGCATGGGTGACAAGGAAAGACTCCTGAATGTTAAATACTAAATCTTTGTTCAGTTCTTATAAAGGCAAAGAATTACAAAAAGAAATGGACTCAAGAACAAGAGAAAATGTTGACATATTGAGGTAGTTTTAGTTCTCCATGCCAATATAATAGTGAATAGTATACACATATGCACACACAAAAACGCAATAGGTTTTAATCATGTTTCATCTTTATGCAATACGTGTTACATATTATAAATTATTTCACCTCAACTTTGTATAACTTAAGTAGAGTTTGGTCAAAAACCTTGAGTCTTATTTTTACATGACCTAAAGGCTTCTTTACTACAGAGTGTCCGTTTGCTCTGGAATACTCTGTAAATTCATCAAGCTGGTAAATAGAGTTTTCCATTCAGGGCTGTCATGAGTGGGAATGACCATCCTGGTTATCTGTCTAAAATACTAGTATTAAAAATTCAGCTAACCTATTCAAAGTAAAATTATGATGTAAGCAATTATTTTAAGTAGGATTTACCCTAGCAAACGTTTTTTATAAAGGCCTATTTGTTTTACAAGTGCAAAAAATGTTACTCTTAGCATTCACCACCTCCTTTGTTCTATTTCCTCATGATTATACTCTACAGCTATCCGTGGGCCACGCATGGATTCTCACAAGTGAGACCTTTCCTGAGCTTACCCATTCCCAACACAGGCAGTGTTCAAACCTTTCCATTTCTCGTTCCATTGAAATGTCCTCCCTGTATCTCATTTACTCTGGTCCTAGATATCCATTAGGAAAGCAAATGAACTAATTTACACTGTGCTATTTGCTATAGCTTGAATGGTTGTGTCCTCTCAATATTTATATGTTAAAATCCTAACTCCCAAAGGCAATGGTATTAGGAGATAGAGTTGGAGAGAAGCAAACAGGTCATGAGGGCAGCACTCTCATGAGTAGTATAAATACTCTTAGAAAATAGACCCCACAAAAAAAATAGACCCCACAGAACTCTCTGGCCCTCTTCTACTGTGTGAAGGCATAGCAAAAAGGCCCTATCTAGGAAGTGAGCCTCACCAAACACAGAATCTGCCAGCACCATAATCTTGGACTTCCCAGCCCAAGAAAATTATTTCCCAAAAAAATTTCTGTTGTTTGTAATCCACCCAGTCGATGGCATCTTGTTATAGCAGTCCAGACTAAGACATCATTAATAGAAAAGCTTCATAAAGAATCCTCTAAGAAACATATTTGAATATGAATATATTCATTCTTCAACAAATATTCATTGAGTGTCTCCAATGTTCTAAACATTGTTCTAGTCTAGATCATTAAGAGTACATCAGTGAGGGGCATCTGGGTGGCTCAGTCAGTTAATTGTCTGACTTCTGCTAAGGTCATGATCTTGCCATTTATGAGTTCAAGCCCCATGATGGGCTCTGAACTGTCCCTGAAGCCTGCTTCGGATTCTGTGTCTCCCTCTCTCTCTGTCCCTTCCTCTCTCTCTCCCTTGAGCTCTGTCTCAATTTCAAAAATAAATAAACATTTAAAAAACAAACGAGTACATCAGTGAAAAATGTAAGTGAAGAAAGCAGACAATGATCTGGAGTTTACATTCTAGGAATAAGATAGACAATAAATAGAAATGTATTCATATAGTAAAAGAATGACATATATTAAAAGGCAGTTAGTATTATGGGCAAATTTTTTTTTAAATGAAACAGTATAGGGGCACCTGGGTGGCTCAGTGGGTTAAGCATCCAATTTAGGCTCAGGTCAAGATCTCACAGTCCATGAGTTCGAGCCCCGGGTCAGGTTCTGTGCTGACAGCTCAGACCCTGGAGCCTGCTTCAGATTCTGTGTCTCCCTCTCTCTCTGCCCCTCCCCTGCTCATACTCTGCCTCCATCTCAAAAATAAATTAAAACATTTAAAAAAAATTTTTTTTTAATTACAAAAAATGAAACAGTGTAAGCAGATCAGTAGTGCAGGGAGAGGGGAAAGGATTACAATCAGTGAATGGTGACATAGGACCTGAGACCTGAAAGAGGTGAGGAACAAGGTATTCAGATACATAAGCAAAGCACACTCCTGGCAGAGAGACCCTGAGGGAGGAGCAGGCCTGGTATGCTTGAAGTACGGCAAGGACAGTGTGGCTGAGCAAACTGAGCCAGGAGGAGAATAGCAAGACAGCAGCATCAAAAAGGGAGAAGGAATAGAGGGGAAACAGCAGATTATCTAGGGCCCCGTTAATAAAAACCTTATGAACTTAATCTATCATGGTCAGACACACTGTAAGAATTCCAGTTCGAACTGCCTATTTATTTCCTTTATTCATTCAGTAATTTTTGAGTGACCAGTGACTGTTACGCATTATGTGAAGTTCTGGGGATTCAAAAGTACCAAGACTGCCTTTGGAGAGTTTATAATTTAGCAGAACAACAAAACAGCCAATTACAGCATAAAGTAATATGATGGGAATATTTACAAGACACACTCAGAGTCGAGGGGAAATATGCCCACTATGGAGTGCCACAGATAGGACAGGAATTGGTGAGTCAGGAAAGGGTAGGCAGTACTTGAGCTGAGATGAGCTGGCAGAAATTTTGGTGTCTTATATACGGGAAGGGCGTTCTAGGCAAAAGAGATGGAGAAGCAAGTCAGAAAGTAATAAAAAACCATCATGTTTTTGGGTATTGTAAACAGTTCAGTAGCTTCCCAGCAAGAGAATGTATTGTCTCATAAACATCAGAATAAAGCAAGTTCTTTCCTATCACAGTGCCCTGTCTTGATGGGCAAATTGGTTGGGGATCCTTAATAGGAAGAATGGCAGAACTAGCCACCCACAAATTTTCATTCCAGTTCAGGAACGCAAGGTTACATGGTCCTTTGTGGGGTTCTTGCATTTACAAAGGCATCTCACCCAAATGGAGACAACTGTACAAGACACATCTGAGCCTCCCCAGGTCCTGCAATCACAGAATGTGACAATTCATTAGCATGGCATCCTCCTCCTCAAGCTACTGTTGCTCACATAACCTTTCGTTCTAACAACAAGTCCACTGGATAAGTATTATCTGCTTCCATTTTATGTTACGTTAGTGGGAAAATGGTTTTAAATTACTGCAACAGCTTGTTTCTTTGTTTTAGGCTATCTTTGACATTTCTCTCTGGAGTAGATAGAATTTAGGTTAAGAAAGTTCAGTAACGGGTCATTTTTAGTGTTCAAAGGTATCCATCAGAGCCTAGTGTAGGATGGGAGCTGTTAAGATGAAGAAAAGCCCCTGGAACAGTCAGGAGAGTGGAACCTCAGGAGAAGGATTATCAGCAAAGGAGCCCTCATAACCAAATAACCAAAGGTCCTTCAGAACTATAACATCAGATATTCAATTTTAAGCAGTTCTTAAAATGACACTGATCCTTTCCCTTCCCACCTCTATTACACACCAAGAAAAGAAAAGAGTAGCATCTACTAATAGGAGAAAGCTATGGGGAAAGACCAAAGTTGACAGAGAAGGTATAACAGCAATTAGGGTTTCAAGAATAGAGCAGAAGAATTTTCTGAATGTATGTCTCCTACTCTTTTTCCCCATTGTCATCATCTCGGTCCAAGCAACTGTCATCCTTGGCCTAAACTACTGGCAAAGCCTCTCAAATAATTTGACATTCATTTCTTCCCTGGCCCCAACCCTCAACCTACCCAGTTTCTTCTTAAAATTTTAGTCATCTCTTTCAATCATCTTCACAAAACCATTCCATTGCACTGGAACTGAAATCTAAAATCGTCTCCACGGCCTTTACTGCCTGTCCTGATTTGACATCTATCTACCTCTCCTGTCATATCTCACACCACTCTTAAGACACTGTAGCCCTCCTGGTCTTTTAACAGAAGGCTGATGTCTTGGCACATGCTGTTCTTTCTTCCTGGAGTGCAAATTCCATTGCCCTACCTGGTACCTGCTCACTCTTCAGATATCAGTTAAAGTTCTGCCTGACTCCATCCCTCACATCATGACCTCTATATGAAATTCATCATGATTTGCAATCATGTGTTTATTGTCTTGTTTGTTGTCCTCCTAACCCATGAGACTGTAAGTTTCATAAGGGTAATCATTATGCCCCTTTCCTACTGTAGTCCAAGTGTTTAGCAGAAGGCCTGGTGCACAGTATGTATGACACAGTCAAAACATTGTCCATACTTCAGTGCAGAAAAAATCCAGCTCCTTAATTCTTTCCCTAATTAATCTTTTCCTCACCATCCCAACTGCAGAGTATATCAAACAACAACCACAAAATCAGAAAACAAACAAAAGATACTAAATGCTGACTTGGATAAAATCAATATGATGAAATGTCTCTTTTTAGATAAAGCAAACTTTAAGGCAAAACTTCTGTTTCACATTTCTGTCCCGAACTCCTGGTTGTTAAGATGGCTTCAGGGTATAGCTCAGGAAGATAGGCATAGTTTATGTAATCCAGAGGCAAAAGAGATGTGAGGGTGTGCTCTCGTTCCTTTGGTTTCTAGGGTAATGGTTTCTGCCTCCAGGATTGCTGTTTAGAATCCAGGTTCTCAGAGCTGCGGGTCATTTCTGTTGCCATCATCTTAATCTTTTTCAGGCAGATAAATGCTTCAGGTAGACTATGGAGTTAGTGTTACACACGACAAATGGGGAAAAAATTGCTTAGTGTGTTTGTACATTATTTCTCTTACTAAATGAGACCTCACTCAATAAATAGTCACTGTATAAAAGAAATGTATAGGTTTTTAAATTGTTTTTCACAAGGTAAAAAACAGAAAATGGCAACAAGCCTACCGACTATCCCCTCAGTTGGTAATAAAACTCTGTAAAATTTAAGTGTCTGCTATAGTCTTTCTTTGCCTTACTACAATTTTATCTTGCAGAAATAACAGGATCTATAAGTTTAATTTTAACAAGAAAAAAATTAGTGCTATAGGAGTTCATGGTTGAGGCTTACATCTCCAGACTTTAGGCTTAGGACAAAACAAAGCAAAAAGACCCCTATTTTGCTCATCTCTTCTCCAAGGAAAATAATCTTCAATGGATAAAGTAAAACTCACTGAAAGTTATTTAAAACTTACATGATTTAAATGAGAGTTTGAGGCTTAGAAAAACTCTGTCCCAAGATATGGAAAAACATCACAATTATAATTTTAAAGTTGCTGCCCATAATTTTGAGAAATTTTGACTAATGAGAAAGATACCAGGAAAGCTTCAAGAATAATATTGTTTTGGAGCTGCTCCTTTAAAGATAAAAGTAAGTGAAAGTGGTCTTCAAAGGAAAAGGAAGAAGGGCTCAGAGTTGGGCAAACACGAAGTAAAAGTTAACTATACTGTTGGTACATGTAAGGAGGTGGTTAAACAGAAGCATGGAAAGGGTAGACATCAAATCCTGGAAAACCAGGAAAGTCAGACTAAGTAGTGTAGTGATTTTTATTTATTCTTCAATCCTAGGCTTACAACTCAAAACTTATATCCTCTTCATTGTCATTTATTTTGTCAAAGAAATACTGCCTAGCATAAGTACACTTTTGAGATTCCATGCCTACATATGTAGTCAAATATGATTCATTCAGTCATTTCAACTCCATGTAATTTTTTAAAATCAGTTATTCTCAACAAGAGACCTTAAATCAACGGAAGTAGAGTCATGTGAACATGCCCCAGGAAGGCTTCCTGAAGAGATAAGGTCTTAACACTCATCTTGAAGGGAGGTAGACAAATTTTATCAGAGAAGAAAAAATAATTTCCAAGGATAGAAAATAGTGAGAGAACTAAAAAGCAAAAGGGACAAGAGATGGAGCATATTTGTTAGGGTAATAAAGAGAAATATGAAGTTATATTCTAGAAGGAAGAGCTATATTTCACATTACCTATTTCCACTTACTACAAAGTGCCCAAGGACAGAAACCTTGACTTACTACCTACAAAAAGAAATTATTATTTCCGAAGATTTGATAGATTTTCCTGCCTTGGCCAGTCATGCCAATGTTCTTTCCTTCCTTTATGTGACTCATGATGCTTTCTGTGTTTTTTCCCAAGAAAAAAATCAGAATGTGTCTGTTTAACAATATATCTTTTACACTGCCATCCAATTTTTAGAATCATAAGTGGAAATAGATTTCTCCATAGTTTATACCCCACTGTCCAAAGATAGTAGAAATTCACATTAATGATCACCTCTGTTTTTACCCCTTTCAGAGGGCAGAAATTATAGTTCTTGTGTATGAAAGAAGAATGAGGAAGAAAGTAAAATGAAAGTTTAGGATTTAAACAGAAAAAGAAATCTCAGTTTCAGGTTTCTTTATAAACAGTGTCCACAATACTCTTTAGAAAACATACTATGAATAAATACTATGTTGCTTAAATCCACTGGAAATTGCTCTGAGCATACTCGAGGCACTGCATAAGTGTTTATTAAAGTGATTCAGGATGAAGGTAGGCCCTGAAGAACAAGTAGGTAAGAACTTAACACCGCATTGCTTAGTGTTTTCAACAGGGACCAACAATTAAGAGACTGTTTACAGTCTACAATCTATAATCAAGGGTAAACATACAATAAAAATTATTGGCTTCATAATGTTTATAGCTAAATTAAAAACAATCTTTAGCTTCTTGTTCCAACTGTGATGAAATAAGAGGTATGGGATTTACAACTATAAAACTGGACAACAGGCAGCACATGGCTGTGATCTCTGAACAACGGGAAAAAGCAATGGGATCTCTGTGACTGTACCAGTCTATTGCCTGGAATCTGTTGCGAGGCCACAATACAAGGAGCAGAACCCAACCAGAGTCCAAAGTCCTCCCAAGTTTAAGAAAGAGAATGGAGTCTGAGGAGGCAAAGGCAGCTCGAATTTGCTACCTTGCATACTGCAGAGGAGGGCACGGCATAGAGACAGTTCTAGAGTCTTTAGCTAACTATTGATCTGCTCATATATACAAAGAAACTACCCAAGACCAGGACAATAACCACTGACAAGGGGTAGGCAAAGTTAACACAGGGCTATAAATCATTCATATTTTTTAGCAGACAGATTAGAAATATCTCATAATACAAAGGGCAGTATATCAAGTTATGTATTAACCTACATAAATGTAAATCACCTATACTAAAGATATCTACTAAGGAAAGATATCTCCTTAGTAGAGAGGCTAAATTAGCCCTAGATTAAGGCTCCTCTGCCTAACAAAGTTTAAAATAAAGATTCAGATGATTCAATTGATTTCAAATAACATAGCTTTATGCTAGAATAAAGCCCAATACAATTTAAAAAGAGTGTAACAGCCAAGAACATATAATTTACAGTAAGTACAATTCAATAAAAACATTATTAGGTATGGAGAGAAAAAGGAACTTATGACTATAAGAATTATCAATCAATAGAACCAGAAACAGAAATAAAGAGATGAGAGAAATGGATGGTACAATAAGTGCATATTGGACTTCTAAAGATAACATAACGATCTCATCTAGGGCTCTTTTCAGAGATTGATACCAGAATAAATAAAGAAAAAAAGATGAGTGAACTTGAAGACAGCAACAGAAACAGTTAAAAATAAAGCACAGAGAGGAAAAAGTGAACAGAGCATCAATTATTCATGGGATGAGTTCAAAGCTAACATACTTGTAATTAGAATCACAGAGGGAGAAGAACACACTAAAATATATTTGAAGAAATAAGATCTTAAAAAACTCTAAATCTGATGGAAAATATAAAACTTCAGATCTAAGAATATCAGCAAACCTGTAGTAAAAAAAAAAATAATACAACACACACACGCACGCACACACACAGCCACATCATATTAAAATTGCTGAAGACCAGAGGTAAGAGAAAAATCTCAAAAGCAGCCTAAGAAAGAGAGAAAGATTATAAAAAATAATGAGATGCTGCCAAATGTTTAACAACATGTGCTCTGGAGAAAGAAAAACAAACAAATACAACTTGTAGTATTTGCTGATTCCTAACATATAAATACTCACACTTGGCCTATTTCAGCCTATCAATCTGATGTCCATGAATGCTGAATTTACAAGTGAGGGACACAATCAGCTTTCACAAGGTGGTATAAGCTAGACCCAACACACCATTGTATACAGAGGTCAAACCTAAGAATGGTAGCAGAATTCTTATCAGAGCAATACAAGCAAAAACACAGTTTAAAATAGTTGTAAGAAAAAAAGTCAACTTGGACATTTTTATCAAGGAAAATATCTTTTAGAAATAAAATGCCAACTAAATATTATCTTATTTAAGCAGAAGTTTTACCTAAATAAATTTTTATCAAGGAAAATATATTTTAGAAATAAAATGCAAACTAAATATCTTACTTAAGCAGAAGCTTAACCTAAATAAAGCTTAAGCTACATAAATGTAAATCACCTATACTAAGGTGATTATAATAATAAGTCAAGGCAGAAGTATAATGATATCAGATGGAAATGCGACAAGTGACAGAAATGGCGAACATACCAGTAAACGTAAAAGGCATGTATTTCTCACTTTAAAACCTGTAAGTGATAACTGACTGTTCAAAGCAGAAATAACAACACATTTGAACATTTATTGCACATGTATAAGTAAAATCTATGCCAACAATAGCACAAGGACAGGAAAAGAAAGGGAGCTATATAGTTTAAGATTCTTATATTCCAGGTAATATAGCATAATATTTGAAGATAGTATAGTAAGCCAAAGATGCGAATTGTAAAATTTAGAAAACAAGTAAATAAAATGGTATAGATTTTAAACCAAGAGTAGAAATGAAAGTGGGAGGATAAAAATTAACCCAAAAAGGTAAGGGGGAAAATACAATAAAAAAAATGGGACAAATGAAAAACCAATGTCAAGATAGTTAGGTAAACCCGTATTTATGGGTACTGTATTAAATATAAATGATCTATAGGGGCACTTGTACCCCAATGTTTATAGCAGCACTCTCAACAATAGCCAAATTATGGAAAGAGCCTAAATATCCATCAACTAATGAATGGATAAAGAAATTGTGGTTTATATACACAATGGAGTACTACGTGGCAATGAGAAAGAATGAAATATGGCCCTTTGTAGCAACATGGATGGAACTGGAGAGTGTGATGCTAAGTGAAATAAGCCATACAGAGAAAGACAGATACCATATGTTTTCACTCTTATGTGGATCCTGAGAAACTTAACAGAAACCAGTGGGGGAGGGGAAGAAAAAAAAAAAGAGGTTAAAGTGGAAGAGAGCCAAAGCATAAGAGACTCTTAAAAACTGAGAACAAACTGAGGGTTGATGGGGGGTGGGAGGGAGGGGAGGGTGGGTGATGGGTATTGAGGAGGGCACCTTTTGGGATGAGCACTGGGTGTTGTATGGAAACCAATTTGACAATAAACTTCATATATTGAATGAATGAATGAATGAATGAATAAATAAATAAATAAATAAATAAATAAATAAATAAATAAATATAAATGATCTAGGTGCACCTGAGTGACTCAGTCATTTAACATCCAACTCTTGATCTGAGCTCAGGTCTTGATCTCACAGACATGAGTTCAAGTCCCATGTTAGGTTTTACAGTAAGCATGGAGCCTATATATAAAAAATCCACATATTCCAATTAAAAGGTAGATTGAAAGATTGGATAAAAAGAAAGACTCTGATAAATACTCTCAACAAAAAGCCTGCTTTAAACATAAAGACACAGTTAGAAGTTAAAGAATAGAAAATAATGTTCTATGTATACATTAATTTTTTTGAGTGTCTATATTAATATCAGACAAATTAAATTTCAGGACACTAAAAGCATGAATTGTCAAAGAATATATTGGACTTCATCAAAACTTAAAACTTTGGATATATTGGGCTTCACCAAAACTTAAACTTTTTCTCTTCAGAAGACATTCTTCAGAAACAACAAAGAAAGCAAGCCATGCCTGTAAGAACATATTTTAAAAATAATTATTACATAAAGGATTTGTAACCAGAATATAAGACAAACAACCCAGCTTTTTTAAAAATGAATAAAAGATTCTGATAGACACTTCGCCATAGAAGATATACAAATGATCATCAAATATAGAAAAAAAAAGTAACATCTATAGTCATTAAGGAAATACAAATTAAAACCACAGTAAGATACCACTAAACACCCAGTAAATACCACTTTTAAATTACCAATACTGACAATAATCAAATTTTGGTAAAAACATGAAGCTATTGTAAATGCTCACACATTTCTGGCATGAATGCAAAATTGTACAACTTTGGAAAGCAGTTTGACAGTGTTGTATAATGTTTAACATTCACTTACGTGCAATCCAGACACCCCACTCCTAGGTATTTACCGAAAAGAAACGAAAACATTTGCGCAAGATTTGTACTTGAATATACAAAAAGTTATTATTCATATTAGACAAAATACAGGGCACTTTCCAAATGTCTATTGTTTTATGGCTATATAAACAAGTGCTTATATCCATATGATGGAATACAATTCAGTAATAAAGAGGGAAAAAGTGCTGATGTATACAATAATATAGGTAAAGTTTTAAAACACTATGCTAAAGAAAACAATCCAGATACAAATGGCTACCTTCTTTTTTATTCCATTTAAGTTAAAGTCCAGAAAAGACAAAGCTATAGTTACAGAAAGCAAATCAGAGGTTTGCACAGGCCAGGAGCAGGGTTGGGGATTGACTGCAAAGGCACACAGAGAAACCAGGAGGGTGACAGAAATGTTCCACATCATTTTGGTAATTTAGACAACTGTGTATATTTTTGTTAAGACTCATTGAAAATAATTTAATTTTATTATATTTAAGTTATACATGCATAAATCTGATGATGGGGGAAAAACACTTTAGTTTAATTCCCATCAAAAACCCAAACTCCATTAACACTTGGGCTCACTGAAACTTATAATCAAGATTGGAATTAATGATAATTATAGAGATGAAAACTAAGGAAGGCCCACAGAAGTTGATTAACTTCTCTTATATGACCACACATTGTAGTTTGCCTGGACAGCCCCCATTTATTTCTGTTACCCTAGTGGCATCATTATTAATGGTACCCTCTTCCACTTTCAAAAACCCCCCAGTTTGCATAAGAAATGGTGTGGTTACTATACCTCTATCATTTGGCAAATCAGTAACATAGCAAAGTCCAAACTCATGGTTCCTTGCTCCCAACCACTACTTCCCACTGAACCACACAGCTGTTAGTCTGAAATAGGAGGCTAGGGAACTTTACTGTCTGTAAGTCATCTTGTTAGATTTGATAGAGGTAAACATTCTCCTTTAATATGCACATATATATACTCCTACATTCACATACATAGATGTTTACACATATGAATTCACACACAGGAGTTTATGGTCAGAGCCTTTCCACTTGCCAGTGTTGAAGATCAAATACACTGTGTCCCAAGGAAGAACACAACTATCTCTGAGTATGGCCTTAGTGCTTTACTTCAGTTCTCCATGTCTCAATTCATCCTTTGTAAAAGATTACCTCTGTAAGTTTTGGTTATCTCAACTGAAAATATATAACCTCGAATTTAAGAACCAATACGTGTTACGTGTTGAATTGTGCCCCCCAAAAGATAGGAAATTCTAACCCCCAAAACCTCAGAATGTGACCAGATATAGTTAAGAGGAGACCACACTGAATAGGGTAAGCCCTTAATCCAATATAATTGGTGTCCTTATGAAAAGAGAAAAGACACAGAGACAGAGACACACAGGGAAAAGATAGCCATGAGATGGAGGCAGAGACTGGAGTGATGCATGTAAAGTCAAGAAATGCTACAGTTTGCCAGCAAACATCAGAAACTAGAAGAGGTAAAGAAGGATTTTCCCCTAATGGCATCAGAGGAAGCCTGACCCTGCCATCTCCTTTATTTTGGACTTATAGGCTCCAGAACTGTGAAACAATTCATTTCTGTTGCTCTAAGACATCTAGTTTGTGGTAATTTGTTGCAGCAACCCTCAGAAACTAATACAGCAGGTGACCTGCTTAGTAAATTCTCAAATACCAGGATTGTAGAATTTTACCAAGATTTATACATTTACTCCCTAATTCTGACTGGCTGAATCTTTAGAATGTTTTATTAATCTTTTATCTCTCACCAATATCGCCATTTAGGTAAAGCCATGTTTCACACCTAGATTTATAGAAACTTTCATAGCTTAAATCCCTGCCTACTTTACAAATCCTTCCATTACTCATTCAGCACCATGACAACCTATGCCCCTTATTTCTGCATTTACAATAAGCAGGGAGACTCAGCCTATACTCTGGGTATGTGGATATCTCAGTCTACTCTGGCTGCTATAACAAAAACCATAAACTGGGTAACTTATAAATGACAGACATGTCTTAGTTCTGGTGTTTGAGAAAGCCAAGATCATGGTATCACTGGATTTGGTGTCTGGTGAGAGCCCACTTCCTGATTCATAGATGGAGTCTTTTTGCTATGTCCCCACATGGTATAAGGAAGAAGGAAGTTCTGTCGGCCTCTTTTATAAGGACAATAATCCCATTCATGAGGGATCACCCTCCTGACTAATCACCTCCCAAAGCCCCATCTCCTAATACTATCGCCTTAAGGGTTAGGATTTCAATATATGAATTTTGGGGGTATCGGGAGACACAAACAGGCCATAGGAATAGATCAGCCAAACTAAGAGGCAAGGAGATGTTATCAAAATAAATGGAAAGAGAATCTTCAGTTCTTTCCTCTTCAACTTTATATCTTTCCATGAGAAAACCTTTGAAAATTCTCTCTGATGGTTACTCCTGCACTTTCCTGATGTTTCAGAGCATTGCAGCACCAACATTAAATGTCCTTTACATGGGGCAGTGAACCCTCACCCCCAGAGTATCAACATCACTTAAATTTTTTGTGTTTTTCCCAAAGGCCAGGAGAAGTCCAAAAATTGGGACATGGCAATGTCAGAGAAAATTGAGTTAAAATGATCCCATCTCTTAGATCAGAATTACTTATGTGGCTCTAACAGCAACACCCACCTTCTCCTGACTGTATGAAAACCACTACCTAAAGAAAACACTCATTTAAGAGTGCCTTAAAACAAACAAACAAAGGATAGCCATTATAGATATTCGTCTGTCATCTATCACATTCATTTATCGACCTTGGTATAAGTTAAAACCTGCAATTTTTTTTTTAGAAAACATATGTTACCAAATGGAATCTGTACTATGGTCCCAGTGTTTCAGTCTTTTTATTGTGGTAAATAAATATTTAATATAAAATTTACTATTTTAGGTATTTTTAAGTGTTTAATTCAGTGGCCCTAGGTACATTTACAATGTTGTACAACCATCCCCACTATCCATTTCCAGAATTTTTTCATCATCCCAAACATAAACTCTGTACCCATTTGATCATAACTCCCCTTCCTCCCTCCCCCAGTATGGTCCCACTTTTGTAATAAAAGTGTGTGTGTGTGTGTGTGTGTGTGTGTGTGTGTATATATATATAAATATATAAATATATATATAAATATATAAATATATATATATATATAAATATATAAATATATAAATATATATATATATATATATATATATTGGGTAACTGGATTAAAGGTCACTTTTAAACTTTTTGAACATCATAGAATAAATGAGTTAGAGTAGGTATATGGCCCTTAGAAACAGCACCTGAAACCACAGTATGCAAATACTGGTTTTATAAGTATCATTTGTTTTGCTCGTCCTTATTTTTCTGTTTTTTTCTAGAGTGACTTCCTTTTATAATCAAAATAAAGGTTACTATGACATTTTTAATAACAGAAAGCCCATGAAGTCACTACAAAATAGGTAAGTATCCAAATCATAAAATATGACTTAAAAAGCAAAACAATATAAGATATGTAACCATGCATATAAGTAAGCAAACCTATCAGTGGAACAGTCCTAAAATACAGCAATAAAAAAGGATCTACCCAGAAAAATAGAGGTCAGGCCAAACCAGAGAACAAAGATTTGACAAGATTTCACCCCTTGCAAGTCTGTTTCGGAACAGTTTCCCATGGTCTCACTAGGGTCTACCCATTATGCTCTTGCATCATCCATGGCCTGATTTCTTTTAGCTGTGATTCATTTCATATCAACCCTGGGTCCAGGGCTAATTTTTCAGCTACACAAAGAAATATAATAGCACAAATCCTGATTAGGAACTTCTGAAAACGCAGGATTTCCTGTGTGCACAGATCAGCAGTGTTGAGTTCTCTCAAAAACGTAGGCCTATATCTTCTTTTTCTTTTATTCTTCAAACATATTTGTCTCAGTGCCCACATATTCTATGTACATTACTCTCATTTACTGCTGCTCTGAATGTGAGCATTTTATAGTCAGTGGTGCAACGCTTATATCCTTCATAGATTCCTCTTCAATACGTGTAACTGACTCCAACTCTTTAAAATGTAGCTCTTTACTCACAAAGGTGTTGAACACAGCCATTTGTATCATCTCTGCTAAATTATACAGTTTCAGCTTTATCATGAAATTTTAAGACTACTCAGAAAGTCACTAAATTATGTGTTCTGCTTACCAGAGAAAGAGGATACGTCACCAGGGTCTGATACTTTAACACTTTGGGGGCCTAATGTCTTATTCAGTCCTTCTTAGTGACGAATCCAGACCACATTTGCATTAATGGCCTTAACCCTAGTTACAGGTTTAATTTGTTTGAAACTATATTTAGGCCTTTGGGAGCCTCTATAATGAATTTCATTAAATGGAAAGATTATATAATGTACTCTTTTATGATTAACTAACTCTGTATAAAGATGGTAATTATAATTAAACTCATAATTTGACTCATGTGTCATTATCATAATAATTAATCAACTCATTTTACCCCACAAGTGTTCAAAAACTGCAATGTATGTGAAACAGAAACAATGCTAAATCACCAAAAAAATTTAACTTTCCCATACATTTCAGAAACGTTCCAGTCTTCTGTCAGTCCTTTTAGCTAATGGCCACTTCCCTGACTCCCCTCCACTTTTCATTACTTAAAAGATGACAATACTTTTATCTAGAACATCCTCATTTCAGATCAGAGGGACTGTATAGCTTAGGCATATATGATGTTTTTGCTTTTAACAGAGAGGATTTGCTACTTTCCTCAGGTTACTCAACTTTGCGTTTGTGGTCTGTGGCGACATTAAATAAATGGGCAGTATTAATCAGAATCCCCATGAAACCCACTTTCAGAAGTATGACCTGATAACCTGGTGAAAGCATTGGCACTAGACAGCATAGAATTTCTCCATTTCAAAAATGAGAAGGAAGACTCAGGATTCACAGCAGCCCAGAAAAACCCACACAAATGCTCCCCAGGAATTACAATTAACCCCAATGAACTGCCACATTCTAGGCTTTCAAAGGATTTATCTAAAACATCACTGATCATAATGCATCCCTGTCCCTGCACAAGTTTACAGTAACAGCTGCAGGCCAAGGAAATGCTACAGGCAAAACAAACAGTAGCATCATTATGACTATTTTTAGCCTGCAGGATGGAGTCAGCCCAGGGCTGCTGGTTGGGCTCAGAGCCCAGGTACTCAGGCGTCAGCATTCCACAGCACAGCTGAGCAGGATCATTTCAGCAACGAGTCAGGATCCTTCGGAAAACCCTGACTGAGCATAGCATCCTCTATGAAATTGTTATACTCATATTTAAGGAAACAGTACAAGGCACAGTGTGAATTCTGTGGTACCAAAGGTTTCCCCATCCAAACCATGCTCCTGGGGGACACAGGTGTGTAGTGAACACACATAATGACATTTTGGCTTTTTTTTTAATTTTCTAGTCCTACTTACCTTTCAAATTTAGCTCAAACAATGTCTTCTGCAAGAAGCCTTTCGCACTCACCTACCCCAAGCATTTACCATGTTGTGCTGCAATCCATGACTATAAAACCCTTTCAAGTAAAAAACCATCTTTCATTCATCTTTGTAGCCCCAACACTTAGCACAACACCTAACAGGACCTAAAATAATTGGTTTACTGAATGAATAAACAAACGTCCTTTCCAGCTCTGCATCCAGGAAGATTGAGATAGGCCAGTCAGATACCCAGCACAGCCTTCACAAATGAGGAAAAGGACAGCTAACTCTGGTGAAAGTGGGGAAGCTTAGGAAAGTGCAGAGAAAGATCCACTTGGCTCTATAGGACAGGATGAGCACCAATTAATAAAAAGGAAGGACAAAAGAAGGTTTCACTTATTAACTTTGCCCAGGACTAACCTGGGGTTTTGTAAGGTAAGTTAAATGTGATCAAGCTTAGACTTTGTGGAATGAATTTAAACAGAATGACCTTATATCAAGATTTCTAAAAGTCCCATATACACTCTAATAAGCAGAAGGGGCATCAAATCTTAATGATATATTTTAAAAATACTTAGATTTACAGTTCCCCTTGACCATGTGGTTCTTCAGGGTCCTCAATGGGGCATTACTGCCCCACCTTAGAAGTATTTTGGAAATCTGTGGGAGTTCTTGATCTTCTAGTATAAATGTTCCTGTGCATTACATACTGAAATGTTTTTTATTATTACTTACTTTTCCTTTGTATTTCCCTAAATTACAATTTTCTATTTTTAAATCAAGTGTACCTAGGTTTTATTATCTATATATTTTTTTAAAGAAAGTAAAGAGAACATTACATATTTTCTATGTAAAATCTCGGTCTCATTTCCAGGCATCCCAGAAAATGGACCAAGAAAATGTGGAATGGGTAATGCACACTGTACTTGACTTTCTTCAAGTCTTCATGTCGCATATCCTTCAGCTACAAGGAAGCTTTGCCCCTGGAGACTCCACCTAGAACTCTCAGACAAGGATGTTATGCTTCAACATTCGAGACAGATGCTAGTGACTATCATGTTGTCAGATCTGCTAACTTTGGAGGCAGAGAAAAGCTTATGCCACTGTGGAGATCAAGGAAAGTCCAGAGGTTGCACTTAAATTTGTCCTTGAAGAACAGAGTAGCAGGGAGGAGAGTTCCAGTTCAAAATGACATTGTAAGAAGACTCTAAACTCACCTCCTCCATGAACAATCAAATTATATCTATTCATAGAACAACTCCCCATGAGGAACTAAAGGTTGGCTGAATAACCAAAGACAGAATGGTAAGAGTACAGTAAGAGATATAAAGACATGGTAACAAAGAGTATACTCACCCCCAACACTACAAATAGCAGTGGGAAGGGATAGTACTGAGGAACTGGGAACAGATTCCTCTATCTTTGAGAACAGATGAAACAAAAAACAAAACATACAAACAAACCAAAAAACACCTCAGGTTTAAAAGAGTATCTAGCGTACAAAAGAGACAACACTGGAAGTCTATCAAGTGGCAGAGGAGCTACAAGAAAGCTCTCTAGGTTAGAGGAAGTGGAGAATGATATGGTTTATGTTCTCATCCCCTCCTTGGAAGCCTAGACCACAGCAGGGTTCAGACACCATGGCAGGTAGGTCTGGTATGCTTGTGAATTCACTAGGCTTGTAAATTCAGTGAGCCCAGAGTCCACAGACACACAGCAGCCCTAAGACCCTCTGGGACACAGAAGAAAAGCCATAGTTTAGAAGGGCTAGAGAACTGTGGGAACATTCTCTCCCTCTTCCCTTTAAAAGCCCAGACCAGAGCAGGGTCCAGTTCACAGTGAGCTTGCAACCTCAGTGAATCCAGGGACTACAGTCTCACACCAGCCACCCCATGGTGCTGGGGCACAGAAAGCAAGCCATGTTTCTCTGAAAGTTTTGTTGTTATTGTTTCTGTTGTTTTTACTTCTTAAATTTTTTAATTTTTTTTCTTTTTGCTTTTGTTTTTTTTCTTTCTTGTTCTTTTTATTCTTCTCCTTTTTCTTTTAGTTTTCCTTTTATTATTTTTTTCTTCTCTCTGTAAAAAGCCATGGTTTATATACAGTCACAGCTCTGGCAAGCCAGCAAAAGTCACCACGCATACAGTCTGCATAGGAATCCCCAAACACAAGACCACTCCCTTCAACTTTAGGAAAAGTAGCCATTTAACCTAATCCATAGAAACACGGGAAGTCAAACAAAATGAAAAGACAGATGGATATGCTCCAAAAGAAAAAACCTCAGTGAAAGAATTAAATGAAATAGAGATAAGCCATATGTTTAAAAGAATTTAAAGTAATGATTACAAATATATTCATTGGGCTAGAGAAAAGAATGGAAGAACTCAGTGCAACCTTCAATAAAGAGATAGAAAGTATTAATAAGAATCAATCAGAGATGAAGAATAACTGAAATAAAAAACACACCAGAAACAATCAACAGTACATTAGAGTATGCAGAAGAATGTATCAGCTATCTGCAAGACAATGTAATGGAAAGTACACAAGCTGAAGAGCAAAAGAAAAAAAAAAGAAAAAGAAAAAAAAATTAAGTGAAGATAGATTAAGAGAATCTTGGACAGCATCAAGCAAACAAATATTTGCATTTTAAGGGTCCCAGAAGAAAAAAAGAGAGAGAGAGAGAGAGAGAGAAAGGGGTAGAAATCTTAATTTAAGGAATAATAACTGAAAACTTCCCTAACCTAAGAAGGGGGGAAAAAAACCCAAACGTCTAAATCCAAGCAGCACAAAGAGTTCCAAACTAGATGGACCCAAAGAGAGGTACACACCATGATGGATGATAATTAAAATGTCAAAAAAAAAAAGATAAAGAGAGAATCTTAAAAACAGCAAGAGAGAAATAAAAAGTTACCTACAAGGGGAAAAACTTGTAAGACTGTGAGTGGATTTTCCAGCAGAAACTTTGCAAGCCATAAGAGAGTGGCATGATATACTAAAAACACTGAAAGGAAAAAATCTACAGCCAAGAATACTCTACCCAGCAAAGTTATGATTCAGATTTAAAGGAGATATAAAGAATTTCTCAAACAAAATAAAAAGGACTTTATCACTACTAAACCAGCCTCACAAGAAATGTTAAAGGGATTCTGTTAAGTGGAAAAGACAATTAGACATAAGAAAAATATAAATAGAAGGATGTAAAATATGACAACACATACATAAAATGTGAAGAAGTGAGTACAAATAGAAAAGGAAAATTTTTTTTTGTTTTTTTCTTTTTTATACAATGTGTTTGAACTTAAATGACCATCAAATTAATAAGGACTGCTATTTACTTAGGATATCATATGTGAGCTTCATGGTAACCACAAACTCAAAACCTAAGATAGACACACAAAACATAAAGAGAAAAACAGCCAAACAAAACATTATAAATCCTCACTGATCACAAAAAGAGAGATCAAGAGAAGACAGGAACCTAGAAGATCTACTAAAACAACCAGACAACAAATTTTAAAATGGCAATATGTACATGCCTATCAATAATTACTTTAAATGTAAATGGCTTAAATGCTCCAATCAAAAGACATAGAGTGGCAGAATGTATAAAAGAAAAAAATCTGTATACTGCCTACAAGAGAAACACTTCACACTTAAAGACGCATACAGACTGAAAGTGAAGGCATGGAAAAACACTCACCATGAAAATTGAAGCAAAAAAAAAAAAAGAGCAGGAGCAGCAATACTTACATCAGACAAAATAGACTTTGAAACAAAAACTATAATAAGAGACAAAGAATAGTATTACACAATGATAAATCTAACAAGAGGATGCAACAACTGTAAATATCTATACACCCAATACTGGAGCACCTAAATATATAAAGCAAATATTAACAGACATAAAAAGATAAATTGATGGTAATATAATAATAGTAAGAGACTTTAACCTTCCACCTACATCAAAGGATAGATCATCCAGACAGAAAATCAATATGGAAACAAGGTCTTTGAATGACATACTGGACCAGATAGACATAACAGACATTTGTAGAACATTCCATCCAAAAACCATAGGATACCCATTCTTTTCACATGCACAAGGAACATTCTCTAGAACAGATCACATATCAGGCCATTAAAAAGGCCTCAATAAATTTAAGAATATTGAAATCATACCATGAATTTTTACTCACCACAATGGTACGAAACTAGAAATACATCACAAGATTGGCCCCCCCAAAAAATTCACAAACACATGGAGACTAAACAACATGATACTAAACAACCAGTGGGTCAATAAACTATCAAAGAATAATTTTAAAAAATACATGGAGACAAATGAAAACCAAACACAAAGTTCCAAAATCTCTGGGACACAGTGAAAGCAGTTCTACGAGGAAGTGTATATCAACATAGGCCTACCTCAAGAAACAAACAAATAAAACCTCAGTCTAATCATACACCAAAAGGAACTACAAAAATACGAACAAACACAGGCCATGGTGTGTATAAGAAAAGAAATAATAAAGATAAAGGCAGAAGTAAATGATGTAGAGATTAAAAAAAAAACCAAAAAACAAAAAGCTTTTCTTTGTAAAGATAAAATTGGCAAACCCTAGGTCAGACTCATCAAAAGAAAAGGTGAAAAAAACCCAAGTAAGTAAAATTAGAAATAGAGAAGTAACAATTGATGTCACAGAAATAGAAAAGGATTTTAAGAGAATACTATGAAAAAATGTATGACAACAAACTGGACAACCTAGAAGAAATGGATCAATTCCTAGAAACACACAACCTTCCAAAACTGAATCAGAAAGAAATATAAAATCTTTTTTTATGTTTATTTATTTATTTTGAGAAAGAGAAGGAGTGCAAGCAGAGGAGGGGCAGAGAAAGAGAGGGAGTGAGAGAATCCCAAGTAGGTTCTGCCCTGATAGAGATGGTGACCTGATCAAGAGTTAGACACTTAAATAACTGAGCCACGCAGTTTCCCCAAAATCGAGTATCTTAACAGACCAATTACAAGTAAGAAACTGGAACGGGTAATCAAAAAAACAAAAAAACAAAAAACAAAAAATAAAGGTGAAGGACTGCATGCTTTCACAAGTGAATTCTAACAAACATTTAAAGAAGATCTGATACCTATTCTCCAACTATTCTGAAGCAGCAGCAGCAGCAGCAGCAGCAGCAGCAGCAGCAGGAGGAGGAGGAAAGCTTTCAAATACATTCTATGAGGCCAGTATTACCAGATACCAAAACCAAGCCAAACCACTACAAAGACAATAAATAAATAAAATAAAACCACAGGGCAATAGCCCTGATGAACACATATACAACAAAAATCCTGAACAAAATATTAGCACACCACATACAGCAATACAGTAAAAAGATAATTCACCCCAGAAATGGGATTTATTTCTGTGATACAAGAATGGTTTAATATTTGCAAATCAATAAGCATCATATCCACATCAACAAAATTAAACATAAAAATCATGTCATCATCTCAATATGCAGAAAAACATTTGACAAGATTCAACATCTATTCATGATAAAAACTCTCAATAAAATGGGTTTAGAGGGAATATTCCTCAATACAATAAAGGCCACATATGAAAACCCCACAGCTAACATTATCCACAATGATGAAAAACTCAGAGTTTTTCCTCTAAAGTCTGGAATACAATAAGGACATCTACTGTCACCACTTTTATTCAATGTAGTACTAGCCACAGCAATCAGACAAAAAAAATAAATAAGAGGCATCCATATTGGTAAAGAAGAAGTTAAACTGTTACTGTTAAACTCTATACATGGAAAATCCTCAAGATCCCACCAAAAAACTACGAGAGGTAATAAATGAATTCAGTGAAGTGGCAGGATACAAAATAAATACACAGAAAGTGGTAACATTTCTATACATTAACAATGAAGTCACAGAAATAGAAATTTAAAAAACAGCACCATATACAATTGTAACCCCCCCAAGTAAAATACCTAGGAATAAACTTAACCAAAGAGGTAAATATATTTACTCTGAAAACAATAAAAAACTGATGAAAGAAATTAAAGATGAGACAAATGGAAAGATATTCCACATTCATAGATTGGAAGAATTACTATTATCAAAACGTCCTTATTACCCAATCTACAAATTCAAAGCAATCCCTATTGGAATACCAGCAGCATTTTTTGCAAAACTAGAAAAAAATATTCTTAAAATTTATATAAAACCACAGAGGACCCTGAATAGTTAAGTCAACCCTAAGAAAGTAGGTATCATAATTCCACATTTTAAAATACACTACACAGCTATAATAATCAAAATACTAGGGTACTAACACACACACACACACACACACACACACACACACACATAGATCAACAAATGGGTTAGAGACTCCAGAAATAAACCCACATATATACAGTCAATTAATCTATAATAAATAGGCAAGAATATACAATGGGGAGAAAAGTATTTTCAATAAATGGTACTTGGAATACTGAACACCCACATGTAATGTAAAAGAAGAAACTGGACTACTTTCTAACAACATACACAAAAATAAGCTCAAAATGGAGTAAAGACCTAAATGTGATACCTGAAACTATAAAAATCCTAAAAGAGAACGCAGGCAGTGATTTCTTGGACATCAGCATAGCAATATTTATATTTTTATAGATACCACCCCAAGGCAAAGGAAACAAAAGCAAAAGTAAACTATTGGGATTCCATCAAAATAAAATACTTTTGCAAAGCAAAGGAAACCATCAACAAAACAAAAAGACAATCTACTGAATAGAAGAAGATATTTGCAAATGATATATCCAATAAGGAGTTAATACCCAAAATAGATAAAGAACTTCTACAATACCAAAACAAAATCTGAGTAAAGAATGGGCACAGGACCTGAAGATATATTTTTCCAAAGAAGACATGCAGATGGCCAACAGACACATAAGAAGATTTTCGATATCACTAATCATCAGAGAAATGCAAATCAAAACCTATACTACCTCATACCTGTCAGACCGGCTGGAATCAAAAAGACAAGAAATTAAATGTTAGTGAGGATGTGGAGAAAAAGGGAACCTTGTGCACTGTTGGTGGGAATGTAAATTGGTACAGTCACTGTGGGGGAAAAATATGGAAATTCCTCAAAAAATTAAAAATAGAAATACCATATGATCCAATAATTCCACTATTGGCTATTCACCCATGGAAAACAAAACACTAACCCAAAAAGATATATGTACCCCTATGTTTATAGCAGCATTATTTATAATAGCCAGGACATGGAAACAACCCAAGTGTCTACCAATAGCTGAATGGATAAGGAAAATGTGGCATGCATACACACACACACACACACACACACACACACACACACAGTGGAATATTACACAGCCATAAAAATCGATGAGATCATGGCATCTGAGACAACATGGATGGACCTAGCGAGTATTATGCTAAGTGAAATAAATCAGACTGAGAAAGACAAATACCATGTGATTCCACTCAAATGGAATCTTAAAGAATAAACTAAAAGCAGAATCAGAACTATAAATACAGTGAACAACAACAACAAAAAATACAGTGAACAAACTGATGGTTTCCAGAATGGTGGGGAGTGGGGCATGGTCAAAATAAGTGAAGGGGAGAGGGAAATACAGGTTTCCAGTTATGAAATAAGTCATGGGGTGGGGAGGGGGTCAGGGGGAAAGGCACAGTATAAGGAAGACAGTCAATGATGTTGTAATAGCAATGTAATAGGGCAGGTGGTAGATACCCTTGTGGTGTATAATGTATAAACTTGTCAAACCACCAAGTGTACACCTGAAACTAATTTAACATTTTAAGTCTACTATACTCAAATAAAGGGGACAAAAGAATAGCACTGTTAGGTTTTCCCTACTTTTCTTTCTTCTCTTCTACTAAAAAAAAAAGTGCAAAGAATTGGATCAATCATAATCCTTTGCCTGTAACACACCATTATCACTGGTCCACACCAAAGGATCCAAATCTCTTGACCAAGATAGTTATAGCAGAACAGAATCTTATTCCAGGATTAAATAACAAAGCCACTACAAAGCTAGAGTTACATAAATCTAATTACCTTAGAAGTTTCCTTACTTACATCGAGCATAAAGTACACTGTACATGATTTTCATGAATAACCCTGAATAGCAATTATTATGCATATCAAAGTTTTACAATAATAGAAGAAATTTAAAAATCATCCATGCAGACTTCTGATTATGTGAACATTTCTGCTGCTATAACTCTCAAATGCTTGGCAGCCAATGGGGATGGGTGGAGACTTTCAAAGTATTCTCACTTTCCTGTAAGATTTATTCAATTCTGTTTTTCTTAAGACTTCTTAAGGGTTTTTCTTTCTTTTTCTAATCTTAGAATACTTTTAGATGTACAAAAAAGTTGCAAAAATTGTACAGTGAGTTCCCATGTATCCCAAACTCAGTTTCCCCAAATTATTAACATCTTATATTAGTGTGGTACCTTTTTCGTAATTTATGAACCAATATATCAACACACTATCATTTACTAAAATTCACAATTTTTGCACATTTCTTTAATTTTGTCCTGTTTTTGTTCCAGGAGCTCATCCAAGATTCCACATTATATTTGATTATCATGTCTCCTTAGGCTCATGTTGGCTGTAATTTTCTCAGATTTTCCTTGTTTTTGATAACCTTGATGTTTTTGAGGAGTACTGGCCAGGTATTTGGTAGAATGTTCCTCAAATGGGATTTGTCTGATGTTCTCCTTAGGATTGACTGGCATTATGGAGTTTTAGAAAAAAAAAAAAACAGACATAAAGTGCCACTCTCATCACATCACAGCACATCAACATGATTTATAACTGTTGGTGTTAACCTTGTTCCTTAAGCTGAAAGTTTATCATGTTTCTCCCATGTAAAGCTATTGTTTTCCCCTCTTGACATACGGCAGGTACTCTTTGGAAGAAAATTATTCATACCACACTTAAGGAGTGAATTATGATCATGATCCTCCTCCTTGAGGACACATTATCTACATAAATTATTTGGAATTCTTCTGCACATACCTATTTCTCCATTTATGCAATCACTCATTTCAATCACTATAGAGTCATGAATACTTATTTTATAATTTGATACTACTTTATTTATGGCATTGCTCCAATGGTTCTAGCTTTGGCCATTGCAAGAGCTTTCAGTTGGCTCCTGTGTCACTCTGAAGGGTTTTTTTTTTCCTCTTGTAGCACTTCCATGCTTTTTAACACTACAAGACTACAAGATACTCCAGGCTTCTCTGATTCAAAATTTTATGGATGATTCTAGCTTTCTCTCCTTGCTTGTCTATAGCCTCTCATTCCACCAGTAGAAAGAAACTTGCTCCCAACATCAGCCAGTGTTCAATTTGAAAATACATACATGCATAGTGGTTCCAGGGTTTTTTACCCATACCTCAGTGGGGAACTATTATCAACTAGAATACAGTGCTTGTATGCATTTCCAGTTGTCATCAACCTTTCATTCTCCATTCATTTCCAAAGTTACTTAGGTCATCAGCTTTTCCTCCTCTCACCTCCATTGGTGAGGTTATTTTTTACATTTTTAAAATTTTTTTTAATGTTTATTTATTCTTGAGAGAGAGAGAGAGCACAGGCAGGGGAGGGGCAGAGAGAGGGAGACACAAAATCTGAGGCAGGCTCCAGGCTCTGAGCTGTCAGCACGGAGCCCAGTACGGGGCTCAAACTCACAAACCATGAGATCATGACCTGAGCTGAAGTCGGACGCCCAACTGACTGAGCCACCCAATCGCCCCATTTTTTTTACATTTTAATATAGTTATATTATTTCATCACATTCTGCATTCCATCCCAGAATTCCCCACCTTCTTAAACCATTTTTTTAATTTGCATAAAGTTCACTCTGTGCTGTTAAATTCTTTAGGTCTTGAGAAATGTATAGTGTCATGAATCCAGTGTAACGGTATCATATAGAATAGCTTCCTCACCCTAAAACCTTCCTTGCACTTCATCCACTTAATTCTTCTTCCTTCCCCAAATTCTTGGCAACCCTTGATCTGTCCATCAGCTCCAAGTTTTACTTTTCTCAGGATGTTTTGTAAATGGAGTCATACAATATCAAGACTTTTCAGACTTGTCTCTTTCACCTGGTAATATGCAATTAAGCTTTTTCCATGTTTTTGCATAGCTTGATAGTCCTTTCCTTTTTATCGCTAAATACTTTTCTATAGCATGAATGTATCAGGTTTTTTTTTTTATCTATTCACCTATTGAAAAACATTCTAGTTCCTTCTGGGTTTGAGTGATTATGAATAAAGCTGCTATGAACACCCACATGCAAGTTGTTATATGGACATAAATTTTCAAATCAATTGAGTAAATGCCTACTAGCACAATTCCTAGGTTGTATGGCAAGACTATGTTTGGCTTTGTAAGAAATTGCCAAACGATATTCCAAAATGACTATACCATTTTGTTCTCCCACCAGCAAAGAGGAAGAGTTCTTATTGCTCTCCATTTATGGCAGAAATTGGTACTGTCTGCTCTTGGATTTCAACCATTCTAATATATGTGCAGTGGTAGCACGTTGTTCTTTTAACACAAAAATAATGTTGAGCATCTCTTCACATATTTATTCGCCATCTCAATACCTTCTTGGGTGAGGTGTCTGTTCAGATCTTTTGCCAATTTTCTTATTTTTTTGATACTTTTGAATTTTAGGAGTTTTCTGGGTTTGGGATGTCTTTTATCAGATATGTGATTTGTAAATATGTTCTTCTAGTCAGTGACTTACTGTTTTATTCTTTTAAGAGTGTTTCATAAAGCAAAGTTTAATTTAAATAATGGCTAACTTATCAAATTCATCTTTCATAAAACAAGCTCTCGGTATTTTATTATATCTTAAAACTCATTTCCAAATCCAAGGTCACACAGACGTTTCTCCTATATTTTCTTCTGGAATTATTATAGTTTTGCATTTTTTATTTAGACCCATGATCCATTTTGGTTAAATTTTGTGTGGCTACGTTCTATGGGAGTTAGGGTTTTTGCTTTGTTTTCACATGTGAATGCCCAGTTCCATACAGCAAGCTGCTCTAAGGAGCTGGGAGTGGAAGAGTGAGGTGGAGGGATAATGCTGGTTGAACTAAGAAACTAAAACCAGTGTATGAATTAAATGAATAAATGATGTGACCCTACTGGGCTCACGATGAGGATATTTTATCTTTCTCCTTTTACAGCTCCTCCAGGGAAGCCATGTGGTAAACAAGCTTCAGAAGGCCTACTTCAGAGTTCTCATTGGCCTCTGAGAAAAATGCTTGCCTGAACTACTTCACAGGGCTATTTTAGAGGACAAAAGGGATTATGAAAAATTAAGGCACTTTGAAAAATCCAAAGGCCAGTACAAATGTAATTGAACATGCACCACTTTAAATGAACACTCTTGGCAGAACGGAGTCGCCGGAGCCAAGCGCAGACAAGAGGCCCACGGAAGAGGGTAGGAAGGGCGGCGAGGCGGTGCGCGCTCCACAGACTGGCGGGAGGGAGCCGGGGCTGAGGGGCGGCTCGCAGGCGAAGCAGAGTCCCCGAGTCTGGCTTGCAAAAGCGGAGGGGCCTGACGGACTGTGTTCCGACAGCAAGCGCGACTTAGCGTCTGGGAGGTCATAAATTAACAGCTCTGCTCGGAAAGTGGGAAGGCTGGAGGACAAAGGGAGGGAGAGCTGCTGAGCCCCCTGACAACAGAGCTCAGTTTGGCGGGGAACAAAGGCGCTCGCCAGCGCCATCTCCCCCGCCCATCCCCCAGCCAAAATCCCAAAGGGAACTAGTTTCAGCCAGGGAACTTGCTCGCTCTGCGCAAACACCCAACTCTTTGCTTCTGCGGAGCCAAACCTCCGGCAGCAGATCGGACTCCCTCCCGCTGCCACAGGGCCCCTCCTGAAGTGGATCACCTAAGGAGAAGCGAGCTAAGCCTGCCCCTACCCCCCGTGCACCTTGCCTACCCACCCCAGCTAATACGCCAGATCCCCAGCATCACAAGCCTGGCAGTGTGCAAGTAGCCCAGACGGGCCACGCCACCCCACAGTGAATCCCACCCCTAGGAGAGGGGAAGAGAAGGCACACACCAGTCTGACTGTGGCCCCAGCGGTGGGCTGGGGGCAGACATCAGGTCTGACTGCGGCCCCGCCCACCAACTCCAGTATACACCACAGCACAGGGGAAGTGCCCTGCAGGTCCTCACCACGCCAGGGACTATCCAAAATGACCAAACGGAAGAATTCCCCTCAGAAGAATCTCCAGGAAATAACAACAGCTAATGAGCTGATCAAAAAGGACTTAAATAATATAACAGAAAGTGAATTTAGAATAATAGTCATAAAATTAATCGCTGGGCTTGAAAACAGTACACAGGACAGCAGAGAATCTCTTGCTACAGAGATCAAGGGACTAAGGAACAGTCACGAGGAGCTGAAAAACGCTTTAAATGAAATGCAAAACAAAATGGAAACCACCACAGCTCAGATTGAAGAGGCAGAGGAGAGAATAGGTGAACTAGAAGATAAAGTTATGGAAAAGAGGAAGCTGAGAAAAAGAGAGATAAAAAAATCCAGGAGTATGAGGGGAAAATTAGAGAACTAAGTAATACACTAAAAAGAAATAATATATGCATAATTGGTATCCCAGAGGAGGAAGAGAGAGGGAAAGGTGCTGAAGGGGTACTTGAAGAAATCATAGCTGAGAACTTCCCTGAACTGGGGAAGGAAAAAGGCATTGAAATCCAAGAGGCACAGAGAACTCCCTTCAGACGTAACTTGAATCGATCTTCTGCACGACATATCATAGTGAAACTGGCAAAATACAAGGATAAAGAGAAAATTCTGAAAGCAGCAAGGGGTAAACGTGCCCTCACATATAAAGGGAGACCGATAAGACTTGTGACTGATCTCTCTTTTGAAACTTGGCAGGCCAGAAAGAATTGGCACGAGATTTTCAGGGTGCTAGACAGAAAAAATATGCAGCCAAGAATCCTTTATCCAGCAAGTCTGTCATTTAGAATAGAAGGAGAGATAAAGGTCTTCCCAAACAAACAAAAACTGAAGGAATTTGTCACCACTAAACCAGTCCTACAAGAGATCCTAGGGGGGACCCTGTGAGACAAAGTACCAGAGGCATCACTACAAGCATAAAACATACAGACATCACAATGACTCTAAACCCGTATCTTTCTATAATAACACTGAATGTAAATGGATTAAATGCGCCAACCAAAAGATATAGGGTATCAGATTGGATAAAAAAACAAGACCCATCTATTTGCTCTCTACAAGAGACTCATTTTAGACCTGAGGACACCTTTAGATTGAGAGTGAGGGGATGGAGAATTATTTATCATGCGACTGGAAGCCAAAAGAAAGCTGGAGTAGCCATACTTATATCAGACAAACCAGACTTTAAAGGCTGTAACAAGAGATGAAGAAGGACATTATATAATAGTTACAGGGTCTATCCATCAGGAAGAGCTAACAATTATAAATGTCTATGCGCCGAATACCAGAGCCCCCAAATATATAAAACAATTACTCATAAACACAAGCAACCTTATTGATAAGAATGTGGTAATTGCAGGGGACTTTAACACCCCACTTACAGAAATGGATAGATCATCTAGACACACGGTCAATAAAGAAACAAGGGCCCTGAATGAGACATTGGATCAGATGGACTTGACAGATATATTTAGAACTCTGCATCCCAAAGCAACAGAATATACTTTCTTCTCGAGTGCACATGGAACATTCTCCAAGATAGATCATATACTGGGTCACAAAACAGCCCTTCATAAGTTTACAAGAATTGAAATTATACCATGCATACTTTCAGACCACAATGCTATGAAGCTTGAAATCAACCACAGAAAAAAGGCTGGAAAACCTCCAAAAGCATGGAGGTTAAAGAACACCCTACTAACGAATGAGTGGGTCAACCAGGCAATTAGAGAAGAAATTAAAAAATATATGGAAACAAACGATAATGAAAATTCAACAATCCAAACGCTTTGGGACGCAGCAAAGGCAGTCCTGAGAGGAAAATACATTGCAATCCAGGCCTATCTCAAGAAACAAGAAAAATCCCAAATACAAAACCTAACAGCACACCTAAAGGAACTAGAGGCAGAACAGCAAAGGCAGCCTAAGCCCAGCAGAAGAAGAGAAATAATAAAGATCAGAGCAGAAATAAACAATATAGAAACTAAAAAAACTGTAGAGCAGATCAACGAAACCAAGAGTTGGTTTTCTGAAAAAAGAAACAAAATTGACAAACCTCTAGCCAGGCTTCTCAAAAAGAAAAGGGAGATGACCCAAATAGATAAAATCATGAATGAAAATGGAATTATTACAACCAATCCCTCAGAGATACAAACAATTATCAGGGAATACTATGAAAACTTATATGCCAAAAAATTGGACAACCTGGAAGAAATGGACAAATTCCTGAACACCCACACACTTCCAAAACTCAATCAGGAGGAAATAGAAAGCTTGAACAGACCCATAACCAGCGAAGAAATTGAATCGGTTATCAAAAATCTCCCAACAAATAAGAGTCCAGGACCAGATGGCTTCCCAGGGGAGTTCTACCAGACGTTTAAAGCAGAGATAATACCTATCCTTCTCAAGCTAGTCCAAGAAATAGAAAGGGAAGGAAAACTTCCAGACTCATTCTATGAAGCCAATATTACTTTGATTCCTAAACCAGACAGAGACCCAGTAAAAAAAGAGAACTACAGGCCAATATCCCTGATGAATATGGATGCAAAAATTCTCAATAAGATACTAGCAAATCGAATTCAATGGCATATAAAAAGAATTATTCACCATGATCAAGTGGGATTCATTCCTGGTAGCAGGGCTGGTTCAACATTCGCAAATCAATCAACGTGATACATCACATCAACAAAAAAAAAGAGAAGAACCATATGATCCTGTCAATCGATGCAGAAAAGGCCTTCGACAAAATCCAGCACCCTTTCTTAATAAAAACCCTTGAGAAAGTCGGGATAGAAGGAACATACTTAAAGATCATAAAAGCCATTTATGAAAAGCCCACAGCTAACATCATCCTCAACGGGGAAAAACTGAGAGCTTTTTCCCTGAGATCAGGAACACGACAGGGATGCCCACTCTCACCGCTGTTGTTTAACATAGTGCTGGAAGTTGTAGCATCAGCAATCAGAGAACAAAAGGAAATCAAAGGCATCAAAATTGGCAAAGATGAAGTCAAGCTTTCGCTTTTTGCAGATGACATGATATTATATATGGAAAATCCAATAGACTCCACCAAAAGTCTCCTAGAACTGATACATGAATTCAGCAAAGTTGCAGGATACAAAATCAATGTACAGAAATCAGTTGCATTCTTATACACTAACAATGAAGCAACAGAAAGACAAATAAAGAAACTGATCCCATTCACAATTGCACCAAGAAGCATAAAACACCTAGGAATAAATCTAACCAAAGATGTAAAGGATCTGTATGCTCAAAACTATAGAAAGCTTATGAAGGAAATTGAAGAAGATTTAAAGAAATGGAAAGACATTCCCTGCTCATGGATTGGAAAAATAAATATTGTCAAAATGTCAATACTACCCAAAGCTATCTACACATTCAATGCAATCCCAATCAAAATTGCACCAGCATTCTTCTCGAAACTAGAACAAGCAATCCTAAAATTCATATGGAACCACAAAAGGCCCCGAATAGCCAAAGGAATTTTGAAGAAGAAGACCGAAGCAGGAGGCATCACAATCCCAGACTTTAGCCTCTACTACAAAGCTGTCATCATCAAGACAGCATGGTATTGGCACAAAAACAGACACATAGACCAATGGAATAGAATAGAAACTCCAGAACTAGACCCACAAACGTACGGCCAACTCATCTTTGACAAAGCAGGAAAGAACATCCAATGGAAAAAGGACAGCCTCTTTAACAAATGGTGCTGCGAGAACTGGACAGCAACATGCAGAAGGTTGAAACTAGACCACTTTCTCACACCATTCACAAAAATAAACTCAAAATGGATAAAGGACCTAAGTGTGAGACAGGAAACCATCAAAACCTTAGAGGAGAAAGCAGGAAAAGACCTCTCTGACCTCAGTCGTAGCAATCTCTTACTCGACACATCCCCAAAGGCAAGGGAATTCAAAGCAAAAGTGAATTACTGGGACCTTATGAAGATAAAAAGCTTCTGCACAGCAAAGGAAAAAACCAACAAAACTAAAAGGCAACCAACGGAATGGGAAAAGATATTTGCAAATGACATATGGGACAAAGGGCTAGTATCCAAAATCTATAAAGAGCTCACCAAACTCCACACCCAAAAAACAAATAACCCAGTGAAGAAATGGGCAGAAAACATGAATAGACACTTCTCTAAAGAAGACATCCGGATGGCCAACAGGCACATGAAAAGATGTTCAGCGTCGCTCCTTATCAGGGAAATACAAATCAAAACCACACTCAGGTATCACCTCACGCCAGTCAGAGTGGCCAAAGTGAACAAATCAGGAGACTATAGATGCTGGAGAGGATGTGGAGAAACGGGAACCCTCTTGCACTGTTGGTGGGAATGCAAATTGGTGCAGCCACTCTGGAAAGCAGTGTGGAGGTTCCTCAGAAAATTAAAAATAGACCTACCCTATGACCCAGCAATAGCACTGCTAGGAATTTATCCAAGGGATACAGGAGTACTGATGCATAGGGCCACTTGTACCCCAATGTTCATAGCAGCACTCTCAACAATAGCCAAATTATGGAAAGAGCCTAAATGTCCATCAACTGATGAATGGATAAAGAAATTGTGGTTTATATACACAATGGAATTCTACGTGGCAATGAGAAAAAATGAAATATGGCCTTTTGTAGCAACGTGGATGGAACTGGAGAGTGTGATGCTAAGTGAAATAAGCCATACAGAGAAAGACAGATACCATATGGTTTCACTCTTTTGTGGATCCTGAGAAACTTAACAGGAACCCATGGGGGAGGGGAAGGAAAAAAAAAAAAAAAGAGGTTAGAGTGGGAGAGAGCCAAAGCATAAGAGACTGTTAAAAACTGAGAACAAACTGAGGGTTGATGGGGGGTGGGAGGGAGGAGAGGGTGGGTGATGGAGATTGAGGAGGGCACCTTTTGGGATGAGCACTGGGTGTTATGGAAACCAATTTGTCAATAAATTTCATTTAAAAATAAATAAATAAATAAATAAATAAATAAATGAACACTCTTCCTTTAAGCTCCCTTAAAGCTCCCGTAAACTGTGTCTGGGAGGAAGTTCATTCCCTTCCTTACCGGAGAACTTTTCATCATATAAACATTGAATATAGAGAGCATTTCCATGTCAGGCTGAGGCCTGATGTGCTCTGATTGGCATTCTCTGCAGAGTAATTGATAAGATTAAGCATCCCCTAACCCCACTTCATTCTTCCTTCCCCTTCCCCCTTTCCTTTTCTGTAAAGAGCTGACTGAAGCCACAGTTAAAGGATACATTTTGTTTTATTTTTTTAAAGATGAATTTAGGCATATTAAACATTTTAAGAGTTTATTTGAGCAAAAATCAATTGAAATAGGGCAGTGCCAAACCGGAAGTGGTTGGGAGTGCTCCACGTAGAGGAGCTAGGGAAAGATTCCATAGAAAAAGGCAAAAGCAAAGCAAGGAAATTATATGATTGGCTATAATTTATTGCTTGCCCTTAGGTTTTGATTTCTCAACATTGAGGCACTTACAGGCTTAGGTTTTGGATTTCTTACATAGTCTGCTAATGTCTTAAAACCACCTCAGTTTAATGGCCTCCTTGTTTAATTAAACAATTTGCACATCTATTTAGCAAACAGCCCAGCTGCCTGAGCTTACAAGGGAACAAGATCCTATTTTGAGCCCTCTTCAACACCATGCTTTCTTTACCTGGAGGAAGCTGAAATCATCCTTTGCCTCCACCTCCAGGTCATAAGTTGAATATCAGGCACAACCCCCTGCCACAGAGCTACCTACCTAGTAGACATCAGCCCTACATCATCCAAATCATCTGCCAAGACATTCTTCGGGGACTGGCAGTATGAAGCAGCATTAATCCTCAAGACTAGAGTTTGGCAACAGAAAACTAATCACTAAGTGAAAAGCTAGCCAATTCTTGAGCTTTTGTCTTCTTTATGAGTTTTCCTCAGCCCCAAATTCCTTTTCAATAAAAAGGGAAAATCTGAGCTACTGGTCCACCTGTGTCCTCAATAGATTGCCAAATCATTCTAGCTTTGAAATAAACTACCATGCCTCCAAAATGTGAAATTTCTCTGTGCCTTCTCAAATTGAAATGAAAAGGAAAATACTACAAATTGAAGATTTCAAATGCAAGATCTGAGTATGACTCAGTTCTCTCCTTCCTTCAGCAAATTGAACATCAAGTATAAAACATTTCCTAATGAGAAGACATGACACTTTTCTAGAAAAAAATGCATATGGGTAGTGATACAGTCAATATTTATATTTCTATTAGCCTGAAATCCCAGTAGAGACATTTGTAATTAATTGCAAATATATTTTGAACACAGAAGATTTAACAAGAATACCATGTTCACGTTACATTCTAATTCTGTTGATCTGGGTCTTTCTATCTCTGGAAACAACTTGTGTAATGAATACCTAACCTTTGCTATGTGAAATGAGGGACTAAATGAAGCTCACATTTAAATGTAACTGAAAATGTGTCAAATGAGTTGTAAGTGAATAAAGCATGTCAGAATGATTATTTTCTAAAGGTGACAGACACTTTAGCTATATTTCCAGGTATGTGGAGAAGCTATTAAAATTCTAGCAAGGTCTATCAGGTTCAGAGAATGACACTGGAAATTTATTACAGGTGCCAAATTCAGTCATATTCTGAAGCGTGTTAATGTTTCCCACTGCAGACTCCTATAAAATTCATTTCAAGATCTTTGGGGGAAAGTGTATTTATAAAAACCACAGAGCTTCCAAAGGATAAATGAAGAAATGGAAGAGTAAGTGTGTGTGTGGGTATGTGTGTGGGTATGTGTGTGTGGGGGGGGGGGGTGTAAACTGCTATATTATCAAACAAGATAAACAAAAAAAATCCAAAATAGCTCTATGTTCCTCACCTTCCAAAGGGCCATATATCCAAAGCATTCAACAAACCTACAACTACCATAGCTTTAGTCTTTCCTACTTTTGTATAGAAGTGTACATGGTGATATCACCATGGTCTTATCTGCTCCCAAATCAACCAGGGTTCCAAACAAGCTTCATATTTATTAACTGTAGTCTAAATACCCCCTAAACATATAACCAAATCCCCTCCATCATAAAACCAAACAGAGCAGGAAAGAATCATGGGTGAAATGAATTTTCTTTGTTTCTTTCTCTAATTCTTTTACCTCTTCCCCATTTTCTTTTGTTTATTGGTTGGTTTATTTGGTTACGTGGCTAGATAGTTTCTGCCTGCTTATGGCAAATCGGGGCATTTATCTTCATGACTTAAAGTTTTATGCTTCAAATTGTCTTTAAAGTCTTTAACTCTATCCATAGTTAGGATAATTTAAGAAATAATCCTCATAGGAGCACATTTATCTCCTCAGATATAAGTAACTGACTCTGCACTAATTTAAGCAAAACTATGCTGGAAAGAACATATTGAAAGTAAACTCATTTTGTTAAAGAATCATCATAATTGGGAGGGTGAACTCTGATGGGAATGAGCCCCACAGGGCAAATACGGTTGTGAAATACAGGGAGTAAAGTATGCAATATACGTCTGTGATTACAGTATGATACTACATCCCAGTGAACAGTGAAAACCCTTCTGTGGAGTGACCGTAAACTATGTTGCAACAACGCATTGATTCCAACAACTTACTGATTTGACCTAATTGACATGAAGAAAAATGTGTCAGTCTGTGAGATTACAGAACATGTAAAAGTTCCATCTAAATTCTAAAAATGAGAGAGAGAGAGAAAGGAAATTATAGTTCAAGCCTTCACTCAATCCCCATCTCGCAGGATACTGAAACCATTTTCCACATTCCACTTATGCAGATAAACTGTCAGAAAATCCATAGCTACAGAGACCTAGCTGGCAAACTGCTTTGTCACTCTCTCAGGAATATAGGTTGACCCATTTCTGAACTACATCTTTATGCTCCTGGCACTTTATGGACTTGGCTTAGGAAAACCTTGGGTAAATGTGTGGACTCATATTCTTCTCATGACTATCAGAAGTTTTTCCATTGCTACTAGTGTCAGATTGCTCATCACCCTAAAACAAGATGAGAGAGTAAAAATTAATTTTCCCATACATGCTTAAAATTCTCAAGTTAACATTTTTGTGTCATGTCTCACTAACAATGAGCTCACACTTATGGTTCAGATTCATCTCATTGCCTGCCCCCACAATTCAAATCTTCTACCCTTCTTACTAGACCTCACTCCTTACCCCAGGGCTACTTTCTCCTCTAAGGCCCTGAAGAAAAAGTAGAAAACAGGTAAGGAACCACAAAAAAAAAAATTAGATAGCATAGATCTATCCATAAAGGCAAGATTATTTCATTGAAAACAAATATACCACTTAGAAAACACAGAATGCACCCCCAAGAAGAAGAAACTGGAATGGGAAAAGGTGAACAGTTGTCTCAAACATTTGGAAATTTTGTTCCTAGTTTGCTAGGTAATTTGCAATCTGAAAGGTAGTGATAGCTGATGGGGACTTGCTGGTGACATGCTTGTATCTGTAGGCTCCCCACACTGCCATATGTTGTTTCTGTCCCATATATGTGACCTATGTGAGGAACATATCAGTATTTCCTTCAATCATCTACCCCAGGAGGTCTTCCGTATCTGTCCACAACAATATGGCTTTCGTTGCTCTCCCTTTTAACCTCGTTCATACACTTCTTAGTGTGCTACCTACAAATAGAAGCTTCTCCAAACAAACCCATCCCGAAAGGAGTACACCTGCTGTTTGAAGTTGATCATGTATTGTTGATACATGACAAGAGGAAAATTGCACTCCTCAACTCTCATGTTGCTTTTATACTCACTGTCAAGGGAGAAGACATTTAGACTAAATGAGTACAACAAATATTTGTTATCTAGGAATTAAAGTTCAAAATGAGAGAAGTTTGTAAGGGAACATTTATAGGGGTAAGTTCAGATCTTTTGACCTGAGAATTGTATTTCAGGTTACTGAAGAAACCTTCACTTGACATTGACAAATTGATGTAAGCAACATTGCATCAATAGAAAAAGTGAAATTTGCAAAAAAACAATGAAGAAAGTAAATGTGATTCTACTTTTCAAAGGGGGCAAGGTATGTTTAATACAAACTTAAACTCTACACAGGACCCAATTATGAAAGGAAAGGATGGGAGCATCATGAGCTCAGAGGTTGGTATCCTTTCATGAATAATAGAAGTCTCTTTTATATAGATCTACCCTATGACCCAGCAGTAGCACTGCTAGGAATTTACCTGAGGGATACAGGAGTGCTGATACATAGGGGCACTTGTACCCCAATGTTTATAGCAGCACTCTCAACAATAGCCAAATTATGGAAAGAGCCTATCCAACTAATGAATGGATAAAGAAATTGTGGTTTATATACACAATGGAATACTACTTGGCAATAAGAATGAAATATGGCCTTTTGTAGCAACGTGGATGGAACTGGAGAGTGTTATGCTAAGTGAAATAAGTCATACAGAAAAAGACAGATACCATATGTTTTCACTCTTGTGTGGATCCTGAGAAACTTAACAGAAGACCATGGGGGAGGGGAAGGGAAAAAAAAAAGAGGGAGCCAAACCATAAAAGATTTAAAAACTGAGAACAATCTGAGGGTTGATGGGGGGTGGGAGGGAGGGGAGGCTGGGTGATGGGCATTGAGGAGGGCACCTGTTGGGATGAGCACTGGTTGTTGTATGGAAACCAATTTGACAATAAATTTCATATTTAAAAAAAGAAGTCCCTTTTAGGAATCTGACTTAAGTTATGAATATGTTTGCCCTAAAATAAGAGATTTATAACTGAAATATAGAATGGATATCCATCCTTCCAAAATATGTACATGCATATAAAAACTTTGGATGCCATTTCAGGAAGTTTATAAACCTCCTTAATTTCATTTATGACTTGATTAATGAACCAATAAGAAAGATCATATCTGGTTGAAACCACTTCTTAACAAGGTTGCTAACTAGTGGATCTATAAAAAAAAGGTCAATACATATATTGATTTAAACAAAACACTTGATAGACTCATCATATTCTGTGGACAGTATGATAGAAAAACAAAGTGTATTGGCTACTAGTAAAACTAGTTTGTTATTCCTCTAACAAATATTCACTAAGCATCTGTTATATTCCTCTAACAAATATTCACTAAGCATTTATTATAGGCACTAGGAAAAATTAATGCACAAAATAGGTAAGGTACCATTATTTGAAGACCTTGTAGCCTAGTGGAAAATTCAAACAACAAACAAAATAATTCCAGACAGTGATAAGTGGTACAAAGTAATCAAGCAAAATGATGACATAAACAGTAAGGTGTGTGGGAATACAGGTATTTCAGAAAGTCTAGGAAAATGTCCCTGATGCAGTCATACTTGATCTACAATTTAAATTTTATGAATAGACATCCATGTGAAGAACAGGAAAAAGAACATCCTGGACAGAAAGCAAAGAAGGTATAAAGACCTACATGAAATGGAACAAGCTTGGTTTCTTCAAGGAAGAAAAAGAAGTTAAAGGAGATAGGCAAAAGCCAAAACATAGAGGACCTTAAGATGTGGTGAGGACTTTGGGTTTAATTTTAAGTGAGAAGAGAATGTATTTGTGTATCTTAAGTCAAACCATGACATAATCGGATATACTGGTTGCAGTATGGCAAATAGATACTGCTGGGTGGGAGGAGCAGAGCTAGAGAGGGAGTAGAATGGAAGGCCTAGACTAGGGCAATGGTTATGGAGATGGGGAGAAATTAATCTACTAACAGTATGTTTTTGGAAAATTTGTTGACAGGTTGGATATGGAAAAGAAGAAATTAAAGAGTACTACTAAGTGTTGTCTTGAGCATCCAGGGAGGATGATCAATTTATTTACAGAGATAAAAGAAGACTAGTGAAGGAGCAAGTTTGGTGAAGTGTGGGTGGAGACAGGACAAATTTAGAGTGAAATTACTTTGTTCTCAAGTGGTTCTTTTCAGGGATTAGTACTACTCTATTACAAAGTATTTGGTGATGTGGAAATTGACAATACCTTTGGTCTTCTCCTGCTCAATTTTTTTCATTAATAGAATTAAAGTAGAAAAGTAGTATTTATTAAATCTATAAATGAAAAGAATTGAAGTTGAAATTTATAGTGAAATTATGTGCCAAATATAATAAAATTAAATTTAAAAGGAAAAATACAAAGTTCTCTTGAATCCAAAACCTGTATATTTAAGCTTGAGTTGGAAGATGTGGTTTGTATCAGCATGTAAAAAAGGCCATGAGTTTTGGTCAACTATAAATTCAAATGCCTAAGATACTGAATATAAAGTGCTTGGCATATAGACTGATATATAACCATACTGAATCTGGGATGTTCTTGTTTTTATCATTGTTTTAAAAGTTTAAGATATCATGTATCTGTTAAATTAATGCGTTTTTACGATTAATTAATAGAAGTAGAGTACCTAGAAAATAGGAAGTAATAATTTCAACTTATTTTAGGCTGATGAAACTACACATAAATTATTATATTTAATTATGTAATGGTTACAGACATGCTGCCTTTGCTGGTCAACCAGGATGGTGAAGGGACGGACTAACAATGCATCACATGAAGAATGTTGAAAATGAGGATATTTAGTCAGCCATAAAAAAGAATGAGATCTTGCCATTTGCAACAACATGAATGGACATACAGGGTATAATGCTAAGTGAAATAAGTGATTCAGAGAAAGACAAATACCCTGTGATTTCACTCATATGTGGAATTTAAAAAACAAAATAAGAGAGAAAAACAAAACAGACTCTTATACATAGAGAACTGCTGGTTGCCAGAGGGAAGATGAGTGGAGGGATTGGTGAAATAAAGGAGATTATGAGTATCTTTTTCTTGATTAGCATTGAGAAACATATAGAATCCTTGAATTATTAATTGTACACCTGAAACTACTAACACAGTATGTTAATTATACTTAAGAAGAAGAAGAAGAAGAAGAAGAAGGAGGAGGAGGAGGAGGAGGAGGAGAAAAAAGAAAAGAGGCAAAGGGGACATATGAAGGACTTTCATGTAGAAAGTTGACTTTTGTTCCATGTCTCCAGTAAACTGAAGGACAGTTGTATAAAAATAATGAGATAAGTTTTGACTCACATTTTCCAATGAAAAAAAGGACTCCTGTAGCTGGAGATTTATAAAACACAGGGATATTGGAGAATTGTCTGAGTGCCCCTGGGCAAGAGTGTTACAGAGGATCAAGAAATGGATAGTTATGCCAGATGACTATGAATGTCCTTGTCAGCCCAATGATTCACGCTTGCTTTATATGTGCACAAATATAGTATTATACAGTACAGTTTGACTTTTTGTGGGGGTGAAGAGGCAACAAAACTGTATCAGTGGTCTATTTTTCAGTTTAAGAATGTCCAAGACAGTACATGCACACAGGCTCGGTATATGCTATATATTTTCCAAAATTATATGTGGAAAATCTTTCCCCGTGATCAGAGCTGGTGCATATAAAATTGTCAACAGAATGAGTCATGTCCTCAAACTCCTACCAAGAAATAGCCAGTCAGTGATTTGGTCTTGCTTGTATACATGAAAGAGACCCTATTTCCACATTTCTCATTAGTAAGTCATCACTACTAAGATACGGTTATAAAATTTCATGTGATTCATGGGAAAATATTAAGAAATCTAGGTCTTCCCTGACTCATTATTGAAACAAAGCATGTACCTTACTAGATGGCTTTGCTGCCACAAATAAGATCTTACTAAAATTGATTTATGATTCCAAAACCATTTATCAACTGCCCACTTCCCAGAATGCATAACTCAGCAATTTTATGAATTATCTGGAAGTTCTAGACTTGCATATCCAATAACATACTATCTCCACTTGGATGTTTCACAGAGTCCCTATATTTAGCATATCCCAAACCAGCTCTTGATTTCTGTCTCTAAAGGTTTCCATACCTCCAGTCTCCCCCCATCAAAAAAACCCTATCTCTGTCAACCCAGCTGCTCAAACCAAAAGCCTGGAGGTCATCCCTGAGATCTCTTTTTCCCTCTCCTTCTCCTAAGACTGGTCGATTGCTTCTTCACAGTGTATATGGAACCATTTAGCTTTTTGCTGTCTCCTTAGCCATTTCTCTAGTCAAGGTAACCATATTTTTTCCTGATCTGTTATGACAGCCCCCTACCAGTCTTCCAGCTGCCACCTTCACTCATTCCTGTCTATGCTTTTCAAAAATCAGAGATATTGACTTAAATTATAAACGAGATACTGTCACTTCCCTGTTTAAATTCCTTCAATGATTTCTCCCAGTCACTTGGAATATTACTTTCTTACCATCACCCTTGAAGCCTCAATTTATATGGTGTCTACTTATCTCTCTATCCTTATCTCACGCTTCTCACTCCTCCTCTCATTATGCTTCATATTTCTTTCAGGACTTCAAAACCACCAAGCTCTTCTGCATTCTGGGTCGTTCAGATATTCTTTCTTCTGCCTAGAATGTTCTGTCCCCAGCTTTTCTCTTGCTGGCCCCTTCTCAACTCTCAAGTTTCACCTAGATTATCCCTCTTGGGCTCCCATGAAAACCTCTCTAAAGCAGATTCCCTGTCCCACAACTCCCCCATCTTGCCCATTATCTCCAGCTCATTTACCACTGTACTCATTTCCTCTTTATCATTTACTAAAATTTATAATTATTTCACTTATGTACCTATTTTTTGTCCCCATACTGTAAGCTCCAAGGGCAGTTTTGTTGATTGTGTACTGAGCAAAAACATAGCATAAAAGTTAGGGGCATAGGCTCTGGAGCTGGACTGCCTGGATTCAAGTCATGCTTTGCAAATTCATAAATTTCTGACCTTGACTTGTGTGATTTCAATGACTTCTTATGTGAAATATGACAAGTAAACAGTACTTACTTCAAACGTCTTTAGGAGGATTAAGCAACATATATAAAGTGCTTAGTATACAGTAAACACACACTAAATGTCAGCTAGTATTATTTTGGTGCCTAGCATTAATAAGTGCTGAATAAATATTTATTAAAAGAATGACTGCCTCCAGGGGACTGAGTGGGCTCATTTGTTTAAGTGTCTGGCTTCAACCCAGGTCATGATCTCACGGTTCGGTTCATGAGCTCAAGGCCTGTGTGGGACTCTATGCTGACAGTTTGGAGCCTGGAGCCTGCTTCAGATTCTGTGTCTCCTTCCCTCTCTGCCTCTCTCCTGCTCATGTGCTGTCTTATCTGTCTCTCTTTCTCTCAAAAATAAATAAACATTTAAAAATTTTAAAAAAGTAAAAAGAATGACTGCCTCAAGCAGTGGTCTTCACAAGAGATGTCAAAACTAAACTAACTGGAGAAATCTTTCACATTAAGAAATAATCCTTGAGGTCGGCGGCAAGATGGCGGCTTAGGAGGACGCTGGGCTCACCGCACGTCCTGCTGATCACTTAGATTCCATCTACATCTGCCTAAATAACCCAGAAAACCGCCAGAGGATTAGCAGAACGGAGTCGCCGGAGCCAAACACAGACGAGAGGCCCACGGAAGAGGGTAGGAAGGGCGGCGAGGCGGTGCGCGCTCCACGGACTGGCGGGAGGGAGCCGGGGCGGAGGGGCGGCTCGCCGGCCAAGCACAGCCACCGAGTCTGGCTTGCAAAAGTGGAGGGGCCTGACGGACTGTGTTCCCACAACAAGCGCGACTTAGCGTCTGGGAGGTCATAAGTTAACAGCTCTGCTCGGAAAGCGGGAAGGCTGGAGGACAAAGGGAGGGAGAGCTGCTGAGCCCCCTGACAACAGAGCTCAGTTTGGTGGGGAACAAAGGCGCTCGCCAGCGCCATCTCCCTTGCCCATCCCCCAGCCGAAATCCCAAAGGGAACCGGTTCCTGCCAGGGAACTTGCTCGCTCCGCGCAAACACCCAACACTGCGCTTCGGCGGAGCCAAACCTCCGGCAGCGGATCTGACTCCCTCCCGCTGCCACAGGGCCCCTCCTGAAGTGGATCACCTAAGGAGAAGCGATCTAAGCCTGCCCCTCCTGCCCCCGAGCACCTTGCCTACCCACCCCAGCTAATACGCCAGATCCCCAGCATCACAAGCCTGGCACGGTGCAAGTAGCCCAGACGAGCCACACCACCCCACAGTGAATCCCGCCCCTAGGAGAGGGGAAGAGAAGGCACACACCAGTCTGACCGTGGCCCCAGCGGTGGGCTGGGGACAGACATCAGGTCTGACTGCGGCCCCGCCCACCAACTCCAGTTATACACTACAGCACAGGGGAAGTGCCCTGCAGGTCCGCACCACTCCAGGGACTATCCAAAATGACCAAGCGGAAGAACTCCCCTCAGAAGAATCTCCAGGAAATAACAACAGCTAATGAGCTGATCAAAAAGGATTTAAATAATATAACAGAAAGTGAATTTAGAATAATAGTCATAAAATTAATCGCTGGGCTTGAAAACAGTATACAGGACAGCAGAGAATCTCTTGCTACAGAGATCAAGGGACTAAGGAACAGTCACGAGGAGCTGAAAAACGCTTTAAACGAAATGCATAACAAAATGGAAACCACCACAGCTCGGCTTGAAGAGGCAGAGGAGAGAATAGGTGAACTAGAAGATAAAGTTATGGAAAAAGAGGAAGCTGAGAAAAAGAGAGATAAAAAAATCCAGGAGTATGAGGGGAAAATTAGAGAATTAAGTGATACACTAAAAAGAAATAATATACGCATAATTGGTATCCCAGAGGAGGAAGAGAGAGGGAAAGGTGCTGAAGGGGTACTTGAAGAAATCATAGCTGAGAACTTCCCTGAACTGGGGAAGGAAAAAGGCATTGAAATCCAAGAGGCACAGAGAACTCCCTTCAGACGTAACTTGAATCGATCTTCTGCACGACATATCATAGTGAAACTGGCAAAATACAAGGATAAAGAGAAAATTCTGAAAGCAGCAAGGGGTAAACGTGCCCTCACATATAAAGGGAGACCTATAAGACTCGTGACTGATCTCTCTTTTGAAACTTGGCAGGCCAGAAAGAATTGGCACGAGATTTTCAGGGTGCTAGACAGAAAAAATATGCAGCCAAGAATCCTTTATCCAGCAAGTCTGTCATTTAGAATAGAAGGAGAGATAAAGGTCTTCCCAAACAAACAAAAACTGAAGGAATTTGTCACCACTAAACCAGCCCTACAAGAGATCCTAAGGGGGACCCTGTGAGACAAAGTCCCAGAGACATCACTATAAGCATAAAACATACAGACATCACAATGACTCTAAACCCGTATCTTTCTATAATAACACTGAATGTAAATGGATTAAATGCACCAACCAAAAGACATAGGGTATCAGAATGGATAAAAAAACAAGACCCATCTATTTGCTGTCTACAAGAGACTCATTTTAGACCTGAGGACACCTTTAGATTGAGAGTGAGGGGATGGAGAACTATTTATCATGCGACTGGAAGCCAAAAGAAAGCTGGAGTAGCCATACTTATATCAGACAAACTAGACTTTAAATTAAAGGCTGTAACAAGAGATGAAGAAGGACATTATATAATAGTTACAGGGTCTATCCATCAGGAAGAGCTAACAATTATAAATGTCTATGCGCCGAATACCGGAGCCCCCAAATATATAAAACAATTACTCATAAACATAAGCAACCTTATTGATAAGAATGTGGTAATTGCAGGGGACTTTAATACACCACTTACAGAAATGGATAGATCATCTAGACACACGGTCAATAAAGAAACAAGGGCCCTGAATGAGACATTGGATCAGATGGACTTGACAGATATATTTAGAACTCTGCATCCCAAAGCAACAGAATATACTTTCTTCTCGAGTGCACATGGAACATTCTCCAAGATAGATCATATACTGGGTCACAAAACAGCCCTTCATAAGTTTACAAGAATTGAAATTATACCATGCTTACTTTCAGACCACAATGCTATGAAGCTTGAAATCAACCACAGAAAAAAGTCTGGAAAACCTCCAAAAGCATGGAGGTTAAAGAACACCCTACTAACGAATGAGTGGGTCAACCAGGCAATTAGAGAAGAAATTAAAAAATATATGGAAACAAATGAAAATGAAAATACAACAATCCAAACGCTTTGGGACGCAGCAAAGGCAGTCCTGAGAGGAAAATACATTGCCATCCAGGCCTATCTCAAGAAACAAGAAAAATCCCAAATACAAAATCTAACAGCACACCTAAAGGAACTAGAAGCAGAACAGCAAAGGCAGCCTAAGCCCAGCAGAAGAAGAGAAATAATAAAGATCAGGGCAGAAATAAACAATATAGAAACTAAAAAAACTGTAGAGCAGATCAACGAAACCAAGAGTTGGTTTTTTGAAAAAATAAACAAAATTGACAAACCTCTAGCCAGGCTTCTCAAAAAGAAAAGGGAGATGACCCAAATAGATAAAATCATGAATGAAAATGGAATTATTACAACCAATCCCTCAGAGATACAAACAATTATCAGGGAATACTATGAAAAATTATATGCCAACAAACTGGACAACCTGGAAGAAATGGACAAATTCCTGAACAACCACACTCTTCCAAAACTCAATCAGGAGGAAATAGAAAGCTTGAACAGACCCATAACCAGCGAAGAAATTGAATCGGTTATCAAAAATCTCCCAACAAATAAGAGTCCAGGACCAGATGGCTTCCCAGGGGAGTTCTACCAGACGTTTAAAGCAGAGATAATACCTATCCTTCTCAAGCTATTCCAAGAAATAGAAAGGGAAGGAAAACTTCCAGACTCATTCTATGAAGCCAGTATTACTTTGATTCCTAAACCAGACAGAGACCCAGTAAAAAAAGAGAACTACAGGCCAATATCCCTGATGAATATGGATGCAAAAATTCTCAATAAGGTACTAGCAAATCGAATTCAACGGCATATAAAAAGAATTATTCACCATGATCAAGTGGGATTCATTCCTGGGATGCAGGGCTGGTTCAACATTCGCAAATCAATCAACGTGATACATCACATTAACAAAAAAAAAGAGAAGAACCATATGATCCTGTCAATCGATGCAGAAAAGGCCTTCGACAAAATCCAGCACCCTTTCTTAATAAAAACCCTTGAGAAAGTCGGGATAGAAGGAACATACTTAAAGATCATAAAAGCCATTTATGAAAAGCCCACAGCTAACATCATCCTCAACGGGGAAAAACTGAGAGCTTTTTCCCTGAGATCAGGAACACGACAAGGATGCCCACTCTCACCGCTGCTGTTTAACATAGTGCTGGAAGTTCTAGCATCAGCAATCAGACAACAAAAGGAAATCAAAGGCATCAAAATTGGCAAAGATGAAGTCAAGCTTTCGCTTTTTGCAGATGACATGATATTATACATGGAAAATCCGATAGACTCCACCAAAAGTCTGCTAGAACTGATACAGGAATTCAGCAAAGTTGCAGGATACAAAATCAATGTACAGAAATCAGTTGCATTCTTATACACTAACAATGAAGCAACAGAAAGACAAATAAAGAAACTGATCCCATTCACAATTGCACCAAGAAGCATAAAATACCTAGGAATAAATCTAACCAAAGATGTAAAGGATCTGTATGCTGAAAATTATAGAAAGCTTATGAAGGAAATTGAAGAAGATTTAAAGAAATGGAAAGACATTCCCTGCTCATGGATTGGAAAAATAAATATTGTCAAAATGTCAATACTACCCAAAGCTATCTACACATTCAATGCAATCCCAATCAAAATTGCACCAGCATTCTTCTCGAAACTAGAAGAAGCAATCCTAAAATTCATATGGAACCACAAAAGGCCCCGAATAGCCAAAGGAATTTTGAAGAAGAAGACCAAAGCAGGAGGCATCACAATCCCAGACTTTAGCCTCTACTACAAAGCTGTCATCATCAAGACAGCATGGTATTGGCACCAAAACAGACACATAGACCAATGGAATAGAATAGAAACCCCAGAACTAGACCCACAAACGTATGGCCAACTCATCTTTGACAAAGCAGGAAAGAACATCCAATGGAAAAAAGACAGCCTCTTTAACAAATGGTGCTGGGAGAACTGGACAGCAACATGCAGAAGGTTGAAACTAGACCACTTTCTCACACCATTCACAAAAATAAACTCAAAATGGATAAAGGACCTAAATGTGAGACAGGAAACCATCAAAACCTTAGAGGAGAAAGCAGGAAAAGACCTCTCTGACCTCAGCCGTAGCAATCTCTTACTCGACACATCCCCAAAGGCAAGGGAATTAAAAGCAAAAGTGAATTACTGGGACCTTATGAAGATAAAAAGCTTCTGCACAGCAAAGGAAACAACCAACAAAACTAAAAGGCAACCAACGGAATGGGAAAAGATATTCGCAAATGACATATCGGACAAAGGGCTAGTATCCAAAATCTATAAAGAGCTCACCAAACTCCACACCCGAAAAACAAATAACCCAGTGAAGAAATGGGCAGAAAACATGAATAGACACTTCTCTAAAGAAGACATCCGGATGGCCAACAGGCACATGAAAAGATGTTCAGCGTCGCTCCTTATCAGGGAAATACAAATCAAAACCACACTCAGGTATCACCTCACGCCAGTCAGAGTGGCCAAAATGAACAAATCCGGAGACTATAGATGCTGGAGAGGATGTGGAGAAACGGGAACCCTCTTGCACTGTTGGTGGGAATGCAAATTGGTGCAGCCGCTCTGGAAAGCAGTGTGGAGGTTCCTCAGAAAATTAAAAATAGACCTACCCTATGACCCAGCAATAGCACTGCTAGGAATTTATCCAAGGGATACAGGAGCACTGATGCATAGGGCCACGTGTACCCCAATGTTCATAGCAGCACTCTCAACAATAGCCAAATTATGGAAAGAGCCTAAATGTCCATCAACTGATGAATGGATAAAGAAATTGTGGTTTATATACACAATGGAATATTACGTGGCAATGAGAAAAAATGAAATATGGCCTTTCGTAGCAACGTGGATGGAACTGGAGAGTGTGATGCTAAGTGAAATAAGCCATACAGAGAAAGACAGATACCATATGGTTTCACTCTTATGTGGATCCTGAGAAACTTCACAGGAACCCATGGGGGAGGGGAAGGAAAAAAAAAAAAAAGAGGTTAGAATGGGAGAGAGCCAAAGCATAAGAGACTTAAAAACTGAGAACTGAGGGTTGATGGGGGGTGGGAGGGAGGAGAGGGTGGGTGATGGGTATTGAGGAGGGCACCTTTTGGGATGAGCACTGGGTGTTGTATGGAAACCAATTTGTCAATAAATTTCATAAAAAAAAAAATAAAAAAAAAAAAAAAAAAAAAAAAAAAAAAAAAGAAATAATCCTTACCTGGAAGAGATTTATAACTTCAAGTAAATTTTCACTGCTATTCCCTTTTCACTCATTCTGGGTTGACTTCCCAAATGACTTTTCTAAACATTCATCACTTTCTTCAAGCCCTCAGTAGACCACCTCACAGCCTTCATTTTATAGCACAACAAATGTGCTATAAAATTTGCTAAAAATATTTTTGGCATGACCAAGAACACCCAGTTTTCCTCTTCTCTACTTCCAAATTGAACTTCTCCTTTAAATTACCTTTCCTAGAAACTCAGTGAAAGACCTTCCCTTTTTTTTTTTTGTCAGGGCCAACGTTTTTCCTATACTTCTAAATTTTATATTCTCTTAACTCCTCTAGATGTAATTCTATTTTGTCTGCCTTCCAACTCAACCTGTACCTCTATGTTGACTCCTTGCTCTCAGTCTACAAGAATGCTGATTTCTTCACCCCATATATTATATTCTTCTTTGTGTATACATAACAGCCTTTCTCACAAATATTTTTCTCTATCAAAAAATTGAATTATCTTTCAAAGTCTAGTGTAAATGTCGCTTCCTTTGCTTGGCCTATCCTATTTATTCCTTTTCTTCCTAGGCAAAATTCGTAACTTTTTTCTTTTGTCTCTAATCGCACTTCATTTATATTTTTATTTCAAATTATTTTTAGAACAATGTAGATAGATGAATGAATAAAAAGATAGGTAGGTATTCCCTCTGCTAGCTTTTGAGCCCCTTAAGGGCAATGCCTTTCATCATTCATTTTTTAATCTTTACTAATTGAGCATGTACACTGTTTCTTTCAGCACTTATCATGTTTTGATCACTGTGCTAAGACCTTACTTTGAATCCTCAGACTATCAAAAGGGAAACTGTATTATTCCCACTTAAAGATGAAGAAATTGAACCTTTAAGTGGTCAGTTTACTTGCCTAATACACCAGCTAGTATTCTTAGCCTTTTTATTGTATTTCCTCCCAGAAGTTTTGGGAAGGAGAGAAAAGAAGGAATGAGGTAAAAGAAGCAAAACAAAATTAGTATTATAAACACAATCTCCAGGGGCGCCTGGGTGGCTCAGTCGGTTAAGCGTCCGACTTTGGCTCAGGTCATGATCTCACGGTCTGTGAGTTTGAGCCCCACGTCGGGCTCTGTGCTGACAGCTCGGAGCCTGGAGCCTGCTTCGGATTCTGTGTCTCCCTCTCTCTCTGACCCTCCCCCATTCATGCTCTATCTCTCTCTGTCTCAAAAATAAAACATTAAAAAATTTTTTTAAAACAAAAAAAATCAAAAAAATAAAAAATAAACACAATCTCCAAATACCTTTCACCAATAGTTGAGATTCTTTTATTATTTCAAGCCATTGTGATAATTTTTTTTAACAGTGACTAAAAACTAAAGATTAGGATGAGATCAATAGGTAAGATTATATTCTGGTTAATCAAGCTTATTCAACTATCAGACTTTTCTTGGTTTATTTCACTCTGTAATGTTCCCAGACCATTGTTACCAAGATTTTACTTTGAGAGGAAATAACAGAAAAAACTTGAGTCAAATTCTGAGTTTTAGAAATGTTGAAAGGGTTTTAATGGAGGGGACTATAGGCATTAGTAAATATAAAAAACTGAATAAAATAAACAACACAATTTTTTTTTATTGTAGTAAGTCATTCATAATTTGGGGATGCCTGACTTTTGTTCAGTTTAGATGAGTACCATCAGGTGATATTAGAAAGATAAAGAAGAAAGAGGGAGCCAGAATACATAAATGACAAAGAGAAAAAAGGTAGAATTAGAAAGAGAAGTAAAAGCAGTTAATTGGGTAGAGGCAGAGAGCTGAAGAAAATAATTTATTCAACTTCTCTTACCTAAGTAGCAATATTTTAATTCTCTGTCCTTAACAGCATTGACAGTAAAACTATTAGACTCATATATTTGAAAGTTATCAAACACATGCCTTATAACAGGTGAAAGACTAGAAACAACCCAAACATGCATCCATACAAATGGTCAAATTGTTATTGAAAACAGCAAGCTACACAATATTTATATCAGACAAAATAGACTCTAAAACAAAGACTGTAACAAGAGACAATAAAGGACACTATATAATAATAGAGGGGACAATCCAACAAAAAGATAAAGCAATTGTAAATATTTATGCACCTAGCATGGAAGAATCAAAAGACATAAAACTGTTAGTAACAAACATAAAGGAACTAATCAATAACAATACAATAAGAGTAGGGACCTTCACACCCCACTGACATCAACAGACAGATTATCCAAACAGAAAATTAACAAGGAAACAGTGGCTTTGAATGACACACTGGACCAGATGGACTTAACAGATACAGTTAGAATATTCCATCCTAAAACAGCAGAATACACCCTCAAGTGCACATGGAACATCCTCCTCCAGGATAGATCAAATATTAGGCCACAAAACAGACCTCAACAAATTGAAAGAGTGAAGTCATACCATGCCTCTTTTCTGACCATACCACAATGAAGCTAGAAGTCAACCACAAGAAAAAATCTGAAGAGACCACAAATGCTACTAAACAATGAATATGTTAACCAGAAATAAAAGCCATTCATATAAACAATGAATATGTTAACCAGAAAATAAAAGAAGAAATAAAAAACACATGGAAACAAATGAAAATGAAAATAACAGTTCAAAACCTTTGGGACACAGCAAAAGCACTTCTAAGAGGGAAGTATATAGCAATGCAAGCTTACTTCAAGAAGCAAGAAAAATATCAAACAATGTAACCTTATACCTAAAGAAGCTAGAAAATGAACAAACAAAATCTAAAATCAGCAGAGGGAAGGAAATAAACCTAAGAGCAGAAATAAATAAAATAGAAACTAAAAAAACAATAGAACAGATCAATGAAGTTAGGAGATGATGTTTAGAAAAAATAAGTAAAATTGATAAGCCTCTAGTCAGACTTAACAAGAATAAGAGAAAGGACTGAAATAAATTAAATCACAAATGATAGAGGATAAATAATAACAAGCACCACAGAAATACAAACAATTAGTAGAGAATACTATGGAAAACTATATATGCCAACAAAGTGGAAAACTTAAATGTTTAAATTCCTAGAAACATATTAAAAACTGAATCAGGAAGAAATAGAAAATTTCAACAGACTGATTACATGCAAAGAAATTGAATCAGTAATCAAAAACTTCCAACAAACAAAAGTCCAGGACCAGATGACTTCACAGGTGAATTCTACCAAACATTTAAAGAAGAGTTAATACCATTTTTCTCAAGCTATACCAAAAAATGGAAAGGAAGAAAAATTTCCAAATTCATTCTATGAGGTCAACTTTACCATAGTATCAAAACCAAATAACACCACTAAAAGAGAGAACTACAGGCCAGTATCTATGATGAACATAAATGCAATAAAATTCTCAATAAAACACTAGCAAACCAAATCCAATAATATATTTAAAAAAATCATTTGCCACCATCATGTGGTATTTATTCCTGGGTTACAAGAGTGGTTCAATATTCACAAATCAATGTGACACATCACATCAATGAGAGAAAGGATAAGAATTATATAATCATTCATTTCTTCATCATGTCAGATGAAGAAAAAGCATCTTACAAAGTATATCCATTCATGTTAAAATCCCTCAACAGAGGGGCACTGAGGAGGGCACCTGTTGGGATGAGAACTGGGTGTTGTATGGAAACCAATTTGACAATACGTTATATTTAATATAAAAAATCCCTCAACAAAGTAGGTTTAGAGGGAACCTACCTCAACATAATAAAGGCCATGTATGATAAAATCACCGCTAACATCCTCCTCAATGGGGAAAAACTGAGAGCCTTTTCCCTAAGGTCAGGAACAAGACAAGGATGTCCACTCTCACCACTTTTATTCCACATAGTAGTGGAAGTCCTAACCATAATAGTCAGACAAGAAAAAGAAATAAAAGCTATCCTAATCAGTATGGAAAAAGTAAAACTTTTGCTATTTGCAAATGACATGATACTATGTATAAAAAACCCTCAAGACTCCACCAAAAAAACTGCTAGAACTGATAGATGAATTCAGTTAAATTGCAGCATAGAAAAATCAATGTACAGAAATCTGTTACATTTCTATACACCAATAATGAAGCAGCAGAAAAACAAATTAAGAAAACAGTCCCATTTATAGTTGCACCAAAAATAAAAAGATACCCAGGATCAAGTCTAATGTAAGAGGTGAAAAACCTAGATTCTGAAAACTATAAAACACTGATGAAAGATATTGAAGACCACACAAAGAAATGTGAAGACATTCCTTGCTTATGGATTGGAGGAACAAATATTGTTAAAATGTCTATACTATCTAAAGCAATCTACACATTTAATTCAATCCCCATTAAAAATACCAGAAGCATTTTTCACAGATCGAGAACAAACAATCCTAAAATTTATATGGAACCACAGAAGACCTCAAATAGCCAAAACTGGAGGCATCATAATTCCAGGCTTCAAGTTATATTACAAAGCTGTAGTATTTAAAACAGTATGGAACTGGCACAAAAACAGACGTATAGATCAATTAAACAGAATAGAAAATCCAGAAATAAACCCACAACTATATGGTCAGTTAATCTTCAACAAAGCAGGAAAGAATATCCAATGGGAAAAAAAAACCCAGAAAATGGTATTGGGAAAACTGGACAGCTAAATGCAAAAGAAGGAATTTGGACCACTTTCTTACACATACACAACAACTCAAAATGGCTTAAAGACCTAAATGTGAGACCTGAAACCATAAAAACTGTAGAAGAGATTACAAGCAAGAATTTCTCTGACATCAGCAACTTTTTTTCTAGATAGGTCCCCTAAGACAAGGGAAACAAAAGCAAAAATAAACTATTAGCACTACATCAAAATAAAAAGTTTGTGCACAGCAAAGGAAATAATCAACTAAAAGGCAACCTATTGAATGGGAGAAGAGATTTACAAATGATCTGAGAAAGGGTTAGTATCCAAAACATATAAAGACCTTATATAACTTAACACCTGAAAAACAAATAATTCAATTTTTAAAAATGGGCAGAAGACATAAACAAACATTTTTCCAAAGAAGGCATACATATGGCCGACACATGAAAAGACGATCACCACGTATCATCAGGGAATTGCAAATCAAAAACTATGATGAGATACCACCTCACGCCCATCATGTGGCTAAAATTAAAAAAAAAAAAATCGTACAGGAAACAACACGTGTTGGCAAAATATGGAGAAAAAGGAACTCTCTTGCACTGTTGGTGAGAATGCAAACTGGTACAGCTACTCTGGAAAACAATATGAAGGGTCCCTATTTACCAAAAAAAAAAATAAAAAAACACCAATTCAAAGGGATACATGCACCCCAACTTATAGCAGCATTATTTACAGCAGGCAAGATATGGAAGCAGACCAAGTGTTCATCAATTGATGAATGGATAAAGATGTGTGTGTATAGATATAGATATAGATATATTGATATGGATATTGATGATATAAATACAGATGCATATACACATACATACAATGGAATATTATGTAGCCACAAAAAGGAATGAAATCTTGTCATTTGGAGCAACATGGATGGAGCTAGAGAGTGCAATGCTAAGTGAAATACAACAGAGAAAGACAAATACCATATTATTTCACTCATGTGGAATTTAAGAAACAACAATAAGCAAAGGGGAAGAGAGAGAGAGAGAGAGAGAGAGAGAGAGAGAGAGAGAAACCAAGAGACAGACTCTTAATTATAGAGAACTGATGGTTACCAGGGTGGGGGAATGGGTGAAATAGGGAATGGGGATTATGGAGTGCCCTTGTCATGCTGAGTACCAGGTGATTAAAAAAAAAAACTTTTTTAAAGTTTTTAAAAATGTTTTTAAAAAGCTGCAAAAAATTTATACAGTGCAGAACTTAGCTTTTTATAAACAAATTGGACTACATGCTATACATTGTGTACATGCACATATTGCTATATAAATGGTATAAAATTATTTGTTATCTTTGCTCATTTCCAGGTGGATAATAGGATTGAAGAAGAAGTGAATTTCACTTTCTACATACAAAATTAGTATTTAAATATTTTATAAAAGATTTATTGTTGAAATTTTACAATAAGTATATATTACCTTGATATATACATATATGTATGTACACAGATATTCTAAAATATAGTGATTTCTCAATGAATACAATATCTGATTAATGACAAAAATTTTTAGAACTTAACTTTTTTCTTGGAAGTTACAATTAACAAGTAAATCACCAAATTGTAAAATAGAGAGTTAAGACTATCTGGTTCACTCTTCCCCTTAGATGAGGAAATAACCATAAAGAGGACAGTGAGCTATCTAAAGTCTCATAGACATTTAGCATTAGAGCTAGAAGGAATTAATCAATGAAGAAAAGGGAAGTTGCTCCACTAAGTTAACAAATGATCAGGCAGAAAACGTGTGATAAGGTGCTGGTATGCATAGGAACCAAGACGACAGGAGTGTTTTCTTTTGTTCCTCTAAAGAAATCACTTCTGCTCTGAGCCCCTCAGTACTTGAGGGCAGGAGTCAGAGAAACCTCAAAGGCTACAGCAAACTTAAAGAGAAAAATGAAGTGTCTTGTTCCAATAGAAAAGTCAAAAGAGCGATTCATTTCCAACAATATTTATTGCTTTCCTACCGTGTGCCAGGCTGAACACATCTGACAATGTTTGAGAACAAGGAGAACAAAAACAGAGGAGGTCATAGGAAGCCTCTAATCATTACACAAACACCCAGACCAAATTACAATAGATAACACTGTACCATTCAGCAAAAATCATCTGGGCGCATCCCCAAAACAACAAAAGCCAAAATAATTTAACTGGATGACTATTACAGTAGTACAAACACTATCAAAGACTGCTTGTCTTTATGCTTCTTAGTCAAAGTAAATTTAGCCTAATGAATAAAAAGGACGCTGTTACACTTCTCACTACTGCTCAGGATCACATCAGGGAAGACTTGTTGGCAGTCCATTCTGAGTATGATTTAGCAGTAGACTCTTTGAGGTTACCACACACACTACATGTGCACCTACTTTCAGGACAACAAACACCAACTTCTGCTTTTCACTATTTTAGACAAGATTCAGCTTTTAGGTTTAAAAGCTCTAGATCCAGGGGCACCTGGGTGGTTCAGTCGGTTAAGCCTCTGACTCTTGGTTTAGGGTCAGGTCACCATCTCACAGTTTTGTGGGTTCAAGCCCTGCACTGGGACCTGCGCTGGCAGCACAGAGCCTGTCTGGGATTCTCTCTGTCCCTCTCCCACTTGTGCTGTCTCTCTCAAAATGAATAAACTTAATAAAATGAATAAATAAAAGGTCCAGATCCAGACCCTGTAAACAATTACAATAAAATAACTATTTTCTAAGAAAACCTCTGTACATGTAACTGGTGAAATCTGAATAAGCTCTATAGATGTACCAATGCCAGTTTCTTAGCTTAGATAACATCCGATAGTTGCTCGAAATGTTAACATGTGGGTGGGGAAGCTGGAGAAAGGATGCATGGAACTTCCCTGTATATTTATTTGCAAACTCCTGTGAGTCACAGTTATGTCAAGATAAAAAGTTAAAAGAAATCTCAGGGGACACTTTTAACTGAAATCAAAAATGGGACTTACATTACAAATCAAGCAGCCAATCCCTTGGTTTAAAGGGCTATGAATTGTTACCTACAGGGGTTCATTTCCATACACTGCCAATCGAACTGACTTCCTTTTAGAGGGTTTTCTGTTTAACAAGCATTCAAATAACATTACAAGAGCTAAGAGAAATTGCCCTGTTGGCAGCTGTAAGACACCTGGGCCACACTTCATCTTGTTAATAGAGTTTCAATGCAGATTTGTCTATGTTCTTATTTCACAGCGGCTCTCATTTTCTTCCATTTGTTCTTCATAAAGTATTTTCATCATCAGAAATGTGATTTAATAACAAGTACTAAACATTTCCTCAAATCATATTCACTTGATCACATTTCTTTATCTTTCTGGTAAAATATTAACTTTCTTTTGTATCACAGAAGCTGATTTAATATGCTCTAATGTTGGAATGAGAAAAAAACATAATCTCTTTGGGGCGCCTGGGTGGCGCAGTCGGTTAGGCGTCCGACTTCAGCCAGGTCATGATCTCGCGGTCCGTGAGTTCGAGCCCCGCGTCGGGCTCTGGGCTGATGGCTCAGAGCCTGGAGCCTGTTTCCGATACTGTGTCTCCCTCTCTCTCTGCCCCTCGCCCGTTCATGCTCTGTCTCTCTCTGTCCCAAAAATAAAAAAAAAAAATAAACGTTGAAAAAAAAATTAAAAAAAAACACATAATCTCTTTGACTTTACATGGTATCTTCAAATTTCCAGGTAGTTTTTCTTGTGAAATCATTCTTTAATCTTCTTGTTGAATAGGGACGTGTGAGAGAAGTGTCTGTGAAAATGCTGGTGCTTGATTACTAACCTAAACAATTTAAATATGCCCTGGACATCACTACCCACCATCTTGCAGACAGTGAGAATAAGAACACCCATATCTTCAATTTGCCAATCAACATTGAAAAGATGAAAGCAACCAGAGACAAGTCCTATAGACTGGATGTTTGTGTCCCCCAAAATGCATATGTTAAATTCTGACTCCCAAGGTGATAGTATTTGGAGGTGGGCCCTTTGGGGGGCAATTAGGTCATAAGAGTAGGAACCCTTATAAATGAGATTAGTACTCTTATAAAGGAGACTCCAGAGAGCTCCCTTATACCTTCCTTCCATTTGAAGACATAACAAAAGATGGCCTCCTGTGAACCAGGAAATGGTCCCTCATCAGACACTGAGTCTATGGCTCCTTGGTCTTGAATTTCCCAGCCTCCAAAACTGTGAAAAATTAGTTTCTGTTGTTTATTAGCCACCCTGTCTATGGTACTTCATTATAGGAGCCCAGATGGACTAAGACAACAAGAGAAGTAGAGGGAAAAGTATGGAAGTGATAGGATCTTTGTCACTGAAGCCAGAATGTTACAGATGTGCAAGAGTGGAACTCAATTAAAGATGTACTTTCTTAAAAATTATCAATAGATACAGAACCAATATTTTCAGTGGCCAATTAAAAACAAATAAACAAACAAAAAAGTTAAGCCCATGCTCTTGATACACAGCTGACTGTGGCAATGTCTTTGTTTCAGCTAGAACCTCAAAGCCTACCTCAAGCCCCATTACTGATGCTTGGTTATAATCAGCTTATAGAGACTCATCTTGCTGTGTACTTGTCACACAGCAGGATAGATGACCAAGTTATTGGAGATTCCTTGATCATTTACAAGGTTAATTTGAAGGTTTTAGTTTATCATCAGAAATTTTAATTAGTTTTATAGGCAAATGGTGGCTGACAGGACAGAATAATCCTTGCTCTTCATATCAATCAAGAGGTGAGTGAAAGGGGCATTGCTATAAAGGGAGGGATAGAAAGAGAACCAGAGGTGTTGCTGTGTGTGCTTCTTTCCTCAAGGCAAATGGCAGCACCAGCTGTTACTCCGTCTCTCTTGAGATTAGAAGGAAAAATGGATGGCTGTTTTTGTAATTGCAATATATTCAAATGTGTTTGCAAGGGATTTATTTATATCCTACAGTCAATACATTTAGTAAACTAAGCAAAACCCTGCTTGCAATGACAACTTCTTAAACTGCATTAAGCAGCTTTGTTTCCAGCTCTAGTCAATAGAGGGACAACATGCAACTCCTCTGTGATTTCTGGACTATTTGCCTTTCCTGATTAATTGACTTTAGAAGAAGTTCTTCTTCATTGAATTTTGTTGCTGTGTATAAATAGTTACAAGAAGGTGTTACAACTGAGAGAAACATTAGTTACAGTCTTCTGACCCAGTCCTTACCCAACAATATACACCTCAGCAGAAATATAGTTCCCATGTTGACAAGTAAATAGAAGAATGACCTTCCAAGGATCCTATGAAAGAGTTCACTCCTGATGAACTAGCTCTCATTAAGAGAAATTAAACACACAATTCCAAGTGGTAAGAAATACCAGGTCTTGTGGGTCTGAGAAGTTCAACGTCAGTAATCTTTCTTGGACAGTGTCTAAATAACATCTTAGAGTAACACCACTTTCCCACCTTTTAAGATGTAAGAAAGCCACAAGCAATGAAAGTAAAAACAAACAAGACTAAATCGAATTTTAAAACATCTGCTCAGCAAAGGAGACACCAACAGAGTGAAAAGCAACCTATAGAATGGGAAAAAGTATTTGAAAACCATCTGATATGGAGTTAATATTCAGAATATACAAAGACCTCTTACAACTCAACAACAACAAAATAAACCAAATAACTTTATTAGAAAGGTGGCAAAGGACTTGCTCAGACATTTCTCCAAAAAAGATATACAAATGGTCAACTATCATATGTAAAGAAGCTTAATGTCCCTAATCATTAGGGAAATGTAAATCAAAACCACAATGAGATACGACCTCACCGATGAGGATGCCACTATCAAAACAAACAGATAATATCAAGTAGTGGTGAATATGTAGAGAAAGTGGAACCAGTGTGCACTGTTGGTAAGAATTTAAAATGGTGTGACCACTATGAAAAACAGTATAGAAGGTCCTCAAAAAATTAAAAACCGAATTATCATATGATTCAGCAACTCCACTTATGGATATAGACCTAAAATAATTGAAAGCAGGATCTCAAAGATATACCATTTTTCACTGAAGCATTATTCATAGTAGCCAATAAGTAGAATCAACTTAGAGGTCAACTGACAGATAAATGGATCAAGAAAATGTGGTACATACAGACAATGGCATATTATTTTGCCTTGAGAAAGAATTCTTTCATATGTTATGTCTTGAGGATATTATGCTAAGTCAAATGAGCCAGTCATAAAAAAAAAAAAATCTGCATTATTCCACTTCTCTGAGGTATCTAAAGTAGTCAAACTCTCAGAAACAGAAAGAAGAATGCTTGTTGCCAGGGGCTGGAGAAAGGGGAAAAGGGGAGTTGTTCAATGGGTATGGAGTTTCAGTTGTGCAACATGAAAATGCTCTAAGGATCTGTTACACAACAATGTGCAATACGGTTAACACTACTGTACTGTACACTTAAAATTGGTTAAGATGGTATTTTTCAGTTATATACATTTTACCAAAACCAAAAGAATTAGGGAGAAACTCACTGCACCATACTCAAAACAGAGATTTCTTACTGATACGGGTAGCAACAGAACCTAAAGAATATTTGGATTATTATTGTTGAATGTGGCAGTGTAAAATAGAGTAAGATACAGACTATATCCACACCTATAGAGGTAGAGGCTCCAAAACTCCAGAATTAGAGTTCCAAACCCAGAAATGCAAAAAATAAAGGAAAACAAATTATTCTTGGATAAAACAATGTGAGCATAATTTTATTTGGCCTCCATATTAGGCATGTTTCTTTTTCATGTAACAGAAAACACCTAGTCTGACACTAAGGCAGTGTTCAACACTTCACTCTAATGGTACATCTGGTGCAGTGAGCAAAATGCATTCGTATCCTGAAATATGGCCCTACCTAATACTCCCTTCTTGAAATTTTGGTCAGAAGTTTAATGCGACAGCATTCAAATCTACCATTGTGGCACTGTCCATAGTGTTCTCCTGAGCTGCAAAATCCATCTATTTGACATCACTGATATGTTTCCCATAAAACTTAAATCCCAAATATACACATTAAGTGTGTTTTCTACACTCTTCCATAAGTAATTCTTCCTCCTGGTTTCCTAGGTTCTGTTAATGACAATATCCATCCAAACATTCTTGCATAAAATCTTGGAATCTTTTTATCTTCCATTCTTCCATTCAGTAAATTTTCAATCCTTATAGATTCTTCCTCTGCAATGTGTTTCACTTTTCTGACCGTCTTTTTCTCTGTCGCTAACCTAATTCAAGACTTCATCATTTCTTGTCTCCCTGTACCTGACTTTCCCATTGGAATTCTATAGAATTTATAAGATCAACCATTTTAATCCCAGTGCTACCTACACCTCTGTATCTCTAGATCCCACAGCACAGTATGAAGTGCTCTTATTTTTTCCATTTTATCTTAAAATTATTCATCACTGCATCTTGCACTTTGGGAGAGAAAATTCATATCTTCTATGAAGAAACATCTAGCAGATATTTGTTGAAAAAATTTCTTGACATTAAATTGAACTTAATTCAGGAAGCTACCTTTGCAAGGAAAATGTCAGACATTACACAAATTTAAGTTCTTCAAAACCATAAACATGGTTGCCATGACATGGTAGATATCATTAGAAAATGTTGGTGAGATTACCAAATATCACACAAAGGATTAATGTATAGGAAACACATGCGGTCATTTCAAACTTTTTTCAACTGTCCATATCCCTCATTCTCTTAATATGATGGTTGATTCGTCCCATGAATGGTATTGTTTTTATGCTACTCCCCAAGGTGCACATAAACATGTACAAAAACACATATATGTACACAGAGTAGATAATTAAGTTGCAAGAATTAACTCTAGTTTTGTATTAACTCTAGTTTTAGAGAAGGGGAGCAGATTCATTCTACCTAAAGAGGAAAGAATCTGAGTTAACTTGGGTACTCACTCAAGTTACTCAACCTGAAATCCAATGGCCAATGAGGGATTGATGGAGGAAACACACATCATGTGGCTGAGGACTAACAATTTTTTTTAAGAAATTGTATTTCTACATTTATTGTTGCATGGAATAGCATGGAATATCAGATAAAAATTTCCAGATATAAATTTTATTGAGTTGAGTAAATGTATGCATCATTTATCAATATAAATGATATGTATTTGTAGAGTTATATAAATATGGCCCTACCATCCTTATTTATCTTTGCAGCCTGGTATTCATGAAGTTTTGTATTAAAAAGGAAGTCACTAAACACTTGATGAGCTGAATGTGCTCATTTTTGTCTCTGTTACACTCTTGAGAAGTCTAAAGTTTCACTTGTAATGCTTTATTAATCTAGGCAAAGGTTTTAGTAGCGTAGGTGTGAATGTGCATATCAGTTGAAGAAACAAGAATCAGAACAAAGAGATCCCAAGACAGGGGGACTTTGCCTAGGCAAAGATTGTTATAGTCCATGGATCAGCAGCAACAACATCTCCACTGCCTGGGAACATGCCAGAAATGTGAGACTTCAGGGCTTACCCAAGACCTAATGAATGAATCAGTCTGCATTTTAACAAGACTTACAGGTGAGTCATACAATGAAATCTGAAATATGCCTTACTCCATCTTTGATAAGGTTTCACAATGCACCAATAATGAGTGATGGGTAAGAGCTAGGATTGGACGGTTCTTAATAAAATATTAAACAGGACAATGCTACCTAAATATATCAACACTAATAACAGAATATTCATCCCACTTTGAGTCACATTTGACTCCATTATGAACATATGAACACAGGAAAGGGGTATTAAGGACAGCTGTGGCTGAGTCTCCTTGGGTGTAGAATCAGAGGCCTGTGTTGGGCCAAACGGAGTAATTCTGCTGACGTTTAAATTGCACACTTAGCCAAATAGTGAAATATTGCTCCTTTGGACTCAGTACCTTCCTCAACCTGGGCCTTACTTTGCTTGTGATGCCCTATCACGGTCACTGAGGAGCTGTGCTTGTTCATTATGGATTATGTGTACACATTTCAGCAAGGCAGTATCCATCTCTGTCCGCCCTATCAGACATCACAAGGTTAATGTGGAAAACGCTATCTGAGTGTTAATCATGCAAGAAAACTGCTGCTGAGCAGAAAAGGATGGAGAGGACTAGGTTTAACTAAGGAAATGCATTCTCTAGCTGGAACGTGTACGTGGCAGGAAGAGACGGCCAAGATGCATATCCTTGCAATTCTAGATGAGGTGGGAGACAAGCATGTAGGACACCATCAGTATTCCTACTACTCCCGTCATATACATTATGGTGTACGTTTAACCACTTGTGGCCTGGAAACTTTTCTCTAAGGGGCACCTGGGTGGCTCAGTCTGTTAAGCATCCAACTTGGGCTCAGGTCATGATCTCACAGTTCATGAGTCTGAGCCCTGTGTCAGGCTCTGTGCTGACAGGTGAGAGCCTGGAGCCTGCTTTGGATTCTATGTCTCCCTCTCTCTCTGCCCCTCCCCTGCTCATTCTCTCTCTCTCTCTCTCTCTCTCTCTCTCTCTCTCTCTCTCTTCCCTCTCTCTCTCTCTCAAAAATAAACATTAAAAATTTTTTAAATAAAAAAATAAAAATAAAATAAAAAACCAATTTTCACAAGAGCAATGTACTCTGGGATTTTGCCACAAAAAAGGAGGGGTGGTTTGCTATAAAAATGCCATTACTGGGGCACCTGGGTGGCTCAGTCGGTTGGGTGTCTGACTTCGGCTCAGGTCGTGATCTCATGGTTTGTGGATTCGAGCCCCGCATCGGGCTCTGTGCTGACAGCTCAGAGCCTGGAGCCTGCTTCGGATTCTGTGTCTCCTTCTCTCTCTGCCCCTCTCCCACTTGTGCTCTGTCTCTGTCTCTTAAAAATAATAAATGTAAAAAAATTTTTTTAATGCCATTATTATATTGAACGTGGAGATTCATTTGTTTTAATGCCGTTGTGAGGAGAGACGATTCTTTATAAAAGCAAGCCCTTATAAATGAAGTTTAGCCTCTTCTAAATGCCAAAACTGTTTTCTTCATCTTAACCTCACCTTTGCCAATTCAGTGTAGCTCATTCTTTCCAGTTTGTAATTCACTTTCTTCTGAGCAACTGCTCAGTCCTTCTGAGACTCTCTCCCCTCACATTCTTCCTTCTCTTCTCACTTGGTGTCCATTAGGTTCAGGACAAAGAGGAGGGTGCAAGGGAGAGGAACATGCCATCCATCACCTGTACTTAATGCCCTCTTGAGTCATCCTCAGCGCTCTGGCCTCAGCCTGTGGCAGCCAGATCTACGCATGGTCTCCTGATGCCAAGAAGTGTGTTGAGTGTGCAGGCTCACCTCAGAAACTTTAGGGGAGCTTGGGAGGGGGAGGGCCATAAACTTTTTTGGTGGATTCCCACACTATATTTAAGAACTCTAAATGACTTATGTCCTGGGAAACACAGACATATTGCTACTTTGTCATTCTGGTGTCGTATTGGATACATGCTTTATCTAAGAGTCTCACCGAGTTCCTATTTTATGCCTTGGGCAAAAGACCCTGCTCTCAGACCCCCTAATTCTGTATTTGATTTTAATCACTCCCCTCTCCCCCAAGACCCACCAATGCAGGAGAGAGCATGGGGCCCTTCTCAGGGACCTGAGCAATATCTGAGTGCTCATCAAATCCAACTCCAAATCTCTTATTCTCTCTGGCCAGGAAAATCGTGTTTACATCATTCGGTCATCAGGCATGTTCCCCACTGTATGGGTGATGGTCCAAATTCTAGGCACTTAGTTTTCTAGGCTTAGGCCTTACTGTTTAAAGCCAAGTTTTTGTAATTCATGGAATTTATTTTTCTGACCTGAGTCTCTGGCTCTTTCAATTGAAAGCTTGGCTTTTAAGACTTTAATCTCTGCTACAAATACATAAAAGTATGCACAAGAGCTCAAGAGTCAAGTATGTGATTCTCTCATACCTGGACTGCCTCTACCCCGCACTGAACAACAACCTGCATGACCCCCACACTGTTTTGATAAGAATTGACGAGGTATAAGGAAGTGAAAAAATACACAGTTTAATATCAAAGTATTCAATGCTACTACACATGACTTCTTAGATAGGGGAAGCTGAATACAACTGTGCCTTTTCTGAATATAGGGCCCTTCTTGGCCAGGGTGGTAATTCCCTTCTGTTTCTATCTCTTCCACTAGACTGTGAGCCATCATTGCTATTTTGGTGGCTTCTTCCAACAGTTTCTTCAGTTAGTGGTTGCTTGTCTGCTATGAGCTGGGAAACCAGATAACCATCCTTGTTAAAAATTGTGTGTTAAAAGAAAGTCAAGAAAGCTCTGACCCTAGGAGTTAAGTGCATGCCTTTGTAACCACTATGTCAGCCTTCAAGGCTCTTTTTTCTTACTTCTAAGTTAGGGCTGAGTTCCCAAGGGTAGAGGTTGTCAAAAATTCCACCTCTGAATAAGCAGGTCATTGCTATAATTTAAAGCATAGTATGTATCATTCTCCTTCATAAAAATGACAAAATAAAAGCCTTTTAATTTATACTATGAGCATCATGTTTGAACTTAAAATGGGAGTCAAAGCCCAGGAGGTTATTTTCAGACATCTCTACAAAAGGCAAGCACACCATTAGGAAGCAATGCATTTTTCTTTCTGTTTTCAGCGACTAAAGTGTATTTCCATTTCTCTTCCCCGTGAGAACACTGACTTCAGTTTTCAGAGTTCAGATTTCTGACCCAGCTGCCACTGTGAAGGTTTCAACCTAACATCTTAAATTGTGAAATATCAGTACACAAGTTGGACTGTAAAACCAAGACATTTCCTTATAATTGCTTGAAAATATCCCATTAGAAATGAAGTCAAAGATAAAAATAGAAGGCACTCAGGTTAATACTTGGGAAATTTTTAAACATCTTAATAAATATATTCTATAGCAATTGTCCTCACCCAGCATTCTGACCTTTTGAGGGGAAGAACTTTCTACCTTCAAAGCTGAAATCTTTCAGCTTTGAGGTTGCTCAGTTTTTCTCAAGTATCAATAACAGAGATGTTCCTAGTGAATAGGTACCAAAGATCAACCACACAAAAGCCATCTCACAACCCTCACAAAACCCCCAGGAACACGGAAGAAGGTTTATTCTTCCTGGTTTCTACAGCTGCAGACATTCCATACCAGCCCGCTGGAACTGGAGCCCTCTCTCTAGTTCGGTTTTATTTTGTTTTTCCTTTTCTCCATCTCTTACCCGCTAATAGGAAGAATGTGTTACACCAGCAGGTGAAACATCCAAACTTGCTCCTGTTTCACAGAAGACACCTAATTAACTTTAGTCTTTGTGCCCCCCAGGTAATACAGCATTCACATGTTGTCACACGCTTCCAGTCCCAGCTTCACAGCTGATCTCCTGCACTTCTTGCTTTCATAGGATTTCTGTCTCTTGCCTTTGCTTGTGTTGGACACCCTTAAAATAACTCTCTTACTTAGTGGATATATAATAAACATTGGGTGAATTTGTTAATTTAGGAAATATTTATTGGCACACCCTTAGGTGAACAAAGGAACACAGTCCATTCCTGTATTAGTTATCCACTGCTGCGTGAAAATATTACTGCAAATTCAGCAGTGTAAAGTAACATACATTATGTCTCTGTTACTGTGGGTATGGGCCCAAGCAACGGCCTCAAAGACTTTATAATCAGGGCACCTGGCTGTCTCGGTTGATTAAACTTCCAACTTCAGCTCAGGTCAAGATCTCGAGGTTTGTGGGTTCAAGCCCTGCACAGGGCTCTGTGCTGACAGCTCAGAGCCTGGAGCCTGCTTTGGATTCTGTGTCTCCCTCTCTCTCTGCCCCCCCCCCCACTCGTGCTTTGTCTCTCTCTGTCCCTCAAAAATAAATAAACATAAAAAAAGGCTTTATAATCTAGTGAGGGGAACAAATAGCTTGCTACATTATGCTGTGATGCCTATCACCTATACCTCTAGACCCAGACAGAGGGGAGGAGGAAATGAACAGCCTTAGATATGTGGACTTCAGTATTTACATGCATGCCTGGGAGTTCCCTTGAGGTGAGAGATGAGGTGAGGGGATGGCAAAGGAAGTGGGGCAGGGCAGAAGCTCTGTGTTTCTCTGTGTCACTGTGTTCCAGCTGGAAATGTGGAGAGGTAAAATTCTAAATGTGAATCAGGCTTATCAGGGCTATTATGAACATGCATTTGTCAGCTACCAATATGATTTATGGGCCATCACCTGTATTCTCATACCAGGCTCCTCAAACTTTAGGGATGGATATGGTGATAATATTATGATAAATGTATTCCAGGGGACTGGGTTCAGAGAAAAGCTACTTCACTCAGACTAGGAGTTAAGGAAGGGGCAGGATGGGAAGAATTGAGGGTTACAGCAACCATGCAATGAGCCTCTTAATTTTTTTTTGATAGAGGGGAAGATAGAGGGGTGGGGGGAGAGAGAGGGGGAGAGAGAGAGAGAGAGAGAGAGAGAGAGAGAGAGAGAGAGAGAGAGAGAATATCCCATGAAGGCTCTGCACTGTCAGCATGGACCCTGAAGCAGGGCTCAAACTCATGAACCCCATGAGATCATGACCTGAGCTGAAAACAGATGCTTAACTGACTGAGCCACCCAGGTGCCCAGAGCCTCTTAAATTCTGAGTGCTGGAAGCCTCAATTGAGCTCAAATGGCCTTGTTCAAACTGATCAAGGGCCTTAATTGCTGTGCTCAGACATCTATCATCATGTTCTCACCAGGCCATTCTTGCCATGGGTTTACCCAGCCCGTGACTGAACGTGGTACAGATATTAAGACAGGCCTGCTCTCAGGAGATGTGGAACTCCTCCAAAGGAAGACTGGCTTCATGACTCCCCAGTGGCCTTGCTGAACTCTTTTTAGGACTGCTCTACAGTCTAATAAACTTACACCCAACCACCCTTCCTTCCCTCCTTTCCAACCTTCCTTTCTTCCCTCCCTCCTTCCTTCTCTCACCTCCTGCATTACTTTATGGCAGCTCTCTTAATCTCAACCAGCTTCCTCTCCATTTTCTCTCACGTGACTTTCTCTTATAAATCCATTACATTTCATCTAGTGTTGGCATCAGCTTATCAGAAGATCTATACTAACGCAAGGAAGAAAGGAAGGCTTCCTAGAGTAATCTCATTGGAAACAATTTCCTGAAAGAAAAGGTTGTACAAGTTTTCCAGAAAAGGATCCTGATCAGAATAGCAGGTTTATTGGCTATTTCATCACTTATTCCACATCATTCAGGGTTCTGTCTTCAATGCCCTCATACCATCCTTTTTCACCCTAAATTCTAATCATAATGACAAAAAATGAGATTTTTTATGTAACATAGCAATAGGGAGTATCTATGTAACAATGCCAGATTAAAATATTGGGATATGATAAAAAATTAATATATGGTCGCTAAAAAGGTATTATATAAACATTTATTGACATGACAAGATATGTCAATATATTTACCGTGTTAGCATTAGAGAACTCGGTAGGGATTATTAGTTTGGCTTATTTGCTATTTTCAATGAGCATGTATCACATACATAATTAAGAAAAAATAGCTGTATAATCTGTCTCCATAGATGCTGAGAATATAGCTGTTTTATGGCCTGACCCAGGTTGGAAAGGAAGGAGATTGTTTCCTAGATCCTCTGCTGAGAACTTGTAAGCAGCAGTGAGAGCAGTGATATGTATGGGGAGATCCATGTAGTCCATATGTGAAAAAGAAGAACATAGCCAGGACCTAACTTAGAACTTGGAAAGATAGGGCCAAGGACTCCTGAAATCATCATTACAAGTATCGAGTGCCCAAGAATCACCTTGCCTTAATGCCACTCAGTCAGTGAGAGGCAGAGGGAAAGGATGCAAATTTTTTAGGCAAGAGGACCAGGTTTTGAGCATATAAAACACACCTTTCTTGGAGGACCTAGAATTAGGACTGGGATTCCCATGTTTACACCTAAGGGCTGTGCTAGAGAGATGATTATGTGTTACCATAGTCTGGTCCCCGGCCAGGGCTGGCCTGGAGAAACACGGGAGCTTATCCTCACAAATGCCTACATGCTATTTCCCACTCAAAAGATTTTCTTATTCTCTGAAACACATTTTGTATAAATGTGCAAATACTATTGCCTATTTGCTCTCGGATGTGTTCCCAGGCCTTTCTCGTATTGATTCCCCTCTCAGGCTCTCTTGTCAGTGAGTTTGGCTCTACTGGAAAGTGGAAGGAAGGGAAACACAAATATTTCTCTTCCTGTGTTTCTGCCTTGGAAGCACCCCCCTGGAATGTCCACAGCTCCCTATTCCAGATCCTGTACAAATAGCCCTGGCTGTGCCTGACTTAGTTTTAGCTCCCTCCCTCCAGATAACCCATGGTCTTTCCAGCCCTAGAGATATTGGCAGCTCCCTGCTATTGCTAACCCTTGGCTATTCCACTGTTTCTTATTAGGTCTAGACCAATCCCCCATTTCTCACACTGCCCAGTATTAAATTCCCTCTGGGTGAAGTATCTGGAGTGATTTCTGCTTTCCTAAATCAACCCAAACTATTAAGTCCATCTGCTCAAGTCTATCAACACAAGAACATCCCAGCAACTGACTGCTAGGATTTACTGTGATATCACTATATTTATGGGTTTTATATAGTAACATGGAAGTCAGTCAACCATATTAATGCAAGTAACTTTTTCAGCAGCTAATTAAAACAACAACAACAACAACAACAGGAGCACCATAAGTGTAACCCATCACAAGGTGATTCTTTTGTCTAATACAGAAGCCAGTAGTACTAATAGTAAATATAACACTACGGTTATATTATTTGAAGTCATCCAAAGTTGAACTCACTAAATCTGTTTCATTCAGTTTCATATACAAAGTGATCTCAGACATTAAAAAAAGGTCTCTCCTGTCTCCTTCAAGAAATATATACCCTCTATTCTTTATTCCATTTTCCTGAGATGAAGTTTTCCCTCTGCTATGCTCAGCAGATTCTCTTTGCTTATTGCTGGGGTAAGGTATTCACTTTCTTGTTGTTGTTTTTTTTTTAATGCTTATTCATTTTTGAGAGAGAGACAGAGACAGAGAGAGAGAGTGGGGGAGGGGCAGAGAGAAGGGGAGACAAAGAATCTGAAGCAGGCTCCAGGCTCTGAGCTATCAACACAGCCTTACGCGGGGCTTGAATTCATGAGCCACGAGATCATGACCTGAGCCGAAGTTGAATGCCTGACTGAGCTACCCAGGCACCCCAAGGTGTTCACTTTCAACTGAATCCTCAGTATTTTCTTGATGGCTGGTATCTTATAGATTTGCTTCCTTTTCTTTATCTCTCCTTTACTTCCCCCTCCACCTGCACATTCAGTTTTATACAAGATGCTACCCAATAACTCCACAAAATAAGCAAGGTCATGTTTATTTTGGAGTGACCCCTTATACCACATGTAGCCACCATCATCTCAGCTACACACCACAGAATCAGAAACAAAGACAATTAGTCATCCTCAGTGGACAGCGGCATGGCTATGGAGACTGCAGGGGCTCAAATCCCAGCTCCTCATATAAAAACTGTGTGACATTCAGCAAATTCTTCAACCTCTGACCTTCAATTTTCTTAACTGCAAAATGAAGATAATAGTAGCAGTTACCTCATCAGGTTGTAGACAAATTAAATAAGTTTATTTCTGTAAACCTTTAAGGATAGTACATTATCTCGGGGATCCTGGTGACTCAGTCAGTTGAGTGTCCAACTTTGGCTCAGGTCATGATCTGGAGGTTCATGGGATTGAGCCCCAGATTGGGGTCTGTGCTGACAGCTCAGAGCCTGGAGCCTGCTTCAGATTCTGTGTCTCCCTCTGTCTCTGCCTCTGCTTGTGCTCTCTCTTGCTCTCTCTCTTTCTCAAAATGAATAGACATTAAAAAAAAAAAAGAAGATCTTAGGATCTTTCATTAAGGATAGTAGGTATCTCCATTGAAAGCACTCAATAAATATAAGGTATTCAGAAAAGGGGGAAAAAATTTCTACCTCTAAAATCCATAAATCCTGTTAATAATTTTAAAATCCTTGACACCTAAAACAAAGCTACACTCACTTTTAATTTTCTACAGGGAGGCTTCACAGAGATATGAACAAATGACTCTATGTACTTTACATAAATACATTAATACACAAGGATTTATATAAAGCAATGTACATTTCAATGGGGCTATGATTCTGTGTTTGCATCTGAAGATGCAACTAACATATATAGCCATTTTAGGAAATTACCAATATCTTATTCTTAAGGGATTTTTTTGTAGAAAAAATATCCTTGAAGCAAAGGTATTTGCCGACCCCTTGTTAAATGTCAAAAATCTACAGAAATCTCATCATTATAAGGTAGAATCGATGGTGTCAAATATACTTGCTTCTTTAAGCACTTGTTTAATTTACCTCAATAATCTTTACAAAAACAAAGAAGAAAATTGGTACTTCTGTCTAAGTCTGTATGTGGGGGCATTTAGATAATTTAGAGCTGGCAGATCATCTGTTAAAGATTACATTCCACCAAACATAAAAAAAAATTATCACAACCTAATAAACTTTACTGTCAAAAATCAGGCCTTTCAACTCCAAAAACAGTGAATTTTTCCCTTGAAATATAGCATTCAGAACTGTACCTTTTCTGAAACATTATTTTCAGATGAAGAAAAATACTTACCAAGTACTACAGGCCCAAATGAAAAGTATCCTTCTGCACACTTCCCTCATGTGATAGGGAAATCTTCCTTAGAAGTTTTGGGAGTTTGCTTTAGATAAACATCTAAAACTTAACCCCTTTCCAAGTTGCCAGTGCCTCTACATTTAGAAAGGGAGCCAGAACCACACAGAGTACAATTTTTTTAATGACTACCAATTTTTCATTGACTTTCTTCTGTTAAAACCACTTGTGTTTATGATTACTTATAATAATTATTTACAGATACATGTTCTATCTTGAGATTGCCAGATGTGAGTCACTATCAAAAGTAAAATATTTTTCAATAAAAATAACTACAAAAATATTTTTGAAAGACAGTGTGGTATCACATCTTACAGCCTGAGATTTCTGGTTTCAAAACATGGGCCACCTGTTACGACCTGTGTGACTCTGACTAAATTACTTAATATCTCTGAGCCTCAACTTCCTCATCTGCCAAAGAATTTTGTCAAGAGACTTATATGAAATATACTATGGAAAACTTCTGCAAGAATGACTCATGAAGGCACTCATCAGATACTAGTTCTCTTCTACTTCCCTTCATAAAAACAAATTTAAAATGGGAAGATTTGTGATTAATAAATAGGTTTCGCCCACTTAAACTAACAACTGTTCATAAACACTCACTTCTCTCCATATGACTGTAACCCAACAAAAACACTCTTGGGATACTAATAATTATCTAATAAAATTTAATCTACTGTGATTATCTTCTGGCAGGATCAAACTCTACCTTAATCTACTTAGAATAGTGACAGCTTTACATACCTGCCAAAGTTAGAAACATTCTTGTTCTTTGTGACCCAAAGGGAGATATCGATATGTAAAATCCTATACAAGGTGTAAATTTGTTATACTGAAGAGCAGTTTTCAGCCTTCAATCATCGTATTTCAAGGAACATGAGAAGTCTTATTCATCTTGCTATTTCCCTCGAGGTTTAACTTTAGTTCAAGTCGATTCCAAAGCTGGATATCTGCCATGATCTATGGAGGTCATGTCTAAAATTTCTTAAGATTCTGAGTCCCTCTAAAATGTAACCCCATTTCTCCTCACCCCTAGCTTTAGGGCAATCTGCTGAGATTTCCATATATTTTTGAATCTGTCACCTGGCTAACAGAAGACTCTTGAACTTTTATAGAGAAACTCATTGAAGTTGAAATGGAACCAAAAAATAACTAACTCTTAGTCATTAAGAGCTTAAGAGAAGCACCTTGAAGAGGCATTTGAATGTGTTAATACTTCTCACTCAGCTTTGAGAGGCTTTTTGACAATCATATAATAATTTATAAATACAAGTACATTCTTGATAACTATATTCACATGAACTTGGGGTAAAATCATTAGGCTAATTATTACTATAAAGTTATTTCCAAGCATTATAGGAGCATAAAAACAAGTGTGAGAAACTCCAAGATTAAGGGAAGGGAAACAAGAAGCTTCTCAGATGACATTCCAGGTAGATACTAAGAAATAGAAATATGATCACCAAGTCCATCAAGTTGAGAGGATGATTAGAAGGTGTATTCCAGGTAAAGAAAATAACCTAGGAAATGGCATATGGAATAGCAAGTACACAGTTATCCTGTTTAGTGATGGTCCTGTAAGCACTAATATCTTATAAAACTACTAGTTTATTTGTTTTATAAACTATTTGTCCCTGGATTTTCTTCATTAAAATGAATAATGAATATCTTCATTAAAATGAAAAATGAATATTTCCTATACATATATATATAGATATATATGTATAGGAGATATATATATATATGATATATATATATATATATATATATATATATATATATATATATATCATCATGCAACAACTTTCAGCCAATGAGCTCTCTATCGAATAATCCTGGACTAGATGTACCTACAAGATAAAGAGTTTACTTTTCTGAGGCACCTGGGTGGCTCTGTCAGTTAAGCATCTGACTCTTTATTTCAGCTCAGGTCATTATCTCACAGTTTGTGAGTTCAAGCCCCACATCAGACTCTGCACTGACAGCATGGATCCTGCTTGGGATTCTCTCTCTCTGCCCCTCCTGCACTCACTCACTCACTCTCACTCTCTCTCTCAAAATAAATAAATAAACTTAGAAAAATACTTTACTTTTCTAGGACCTCTCTTAATTAATGTTACATTCTGACCAACAGCTTTAACCCATCACGACTGTCAAGAGAGGATATTGCTGGACTTACACTTAAAAAACAAAAGATGATGTGGATATTTAAGTGCCCAACACTGAAACCAGGTATACCTTGCAGTAAATGGTCAAGGAAAGCAGGATAAAAATCATGAGGTAGTACGAAGTACAGAGTAGACATCACTGGAAACGAAACAACCGTACAAATGTTAAGTGACAGAAACAAGATATGGCATAGAGGTAAAGGGATTTGAATCAAGTTTAAGAAGGAAGAGCAGCTTCCAGAGAGTGATGCTGGAAAGGAACTTTGGCTCTGATTTATTTAGCACAAAATTTAATTCTAAAGTAGGTATGCTTACAACTCATTGTGGCTGGAGCATAGAAATGTTGAGAGATGTGGGAGGAAAAAAGTTGGGAAGGTGAGCCACAGCCTGTTCATAAAAGGTTTCATGTTGGGCACCTAAAGAGGTGAGCTTATTCTTTAGGGCAGGCAATAGAAAACATTAAATGTTTTTAACCAATGAAATGACATAAACAAGATTTGTGTTTCTGAAATGAAATTGGCAAGGAGTACCACCACTTCCTTAGTATCATAGAATGATATCATCAAGGAAACAAACAAGGAGATTTACACTGCCACAGAACGAATTAAGAAAAGTAAAATAAAAATAATATGCCAGAACCCTTAACTCTCAACCCAGGTTTGTCAAATCCAGGGCAAACATCACAGCAGGTTAATAGGAAGGATTCCTGGTCTGGAACCAGCTGCCACTTGACCCATCCACTCTTAGTACCTCTTCCCGTCCATGTCTATTCTCCATTTCCTTCTGTCAGATTCCACCTCTACTCTGAAAATAGGGATGGGCCCCAGAGGATAGAATAAGAGATGCTTAAAATGTCAGGTCACAGGTAAAGGTTACTCAGCAGGAACATAGCTTACTCGAGCACGCCCCACCTAGCTTGACAGAGGAATTGAAAAGGTTGTCAATGCCTGTTAGACAATCTTACTGGAAAGAAAAGGTCCTTTTATTTCTTTTAACCAAAGGATCACAGGAAACTGAAGGTCAGGCCTTTCAACAGAAGATGAAGGCCTACTTCATCTTGAGTTTCAAACACAGAAGATCATAGCACCACAACAGGAACAGGAGAATGTCAGAACAAAGCCAACCATCATATTTCCTGCAGGGAGTTTTCCAAGCATAATTGTTTAGTTTCACAGTCCTTGAGATTTTGAGATCCTCACTCATTTTCATGGGGGCATTTTTCTTTAAAAATGCAACCCCTAGTCCTTTATCACTTAAGGACAGAAGTGCTTAACACATTTATATAGTCAAAACAGTGGCATTCAGGAATATCCTGTTAGTGTTACAGATAAAAATCGGTTCAACTTTCTGCAGTAATAGAGATCAGCCATCATGATTATGGCACTCCGCTGTAAAGATGACACAACTTACGAGATTTTGTTACAGCGAATGCCCTCAAAAAGGACTCCATGTCATCCATTTTCAACATCCTTGCAGGAAGAATGACTTCAGTGGTACTCTGAATGTGACTGCTGTACTAATGATGGCAGCCAGAGTGCCCATTCAGAATAGCCAGTGGATTTATCAGGTTTATCTGTCTCTAAGTCTTTAGGATCCACTGTCATTAGCCTGAATAATGGCTTTAGTATCTATAAATGAATATGGTCCTTTACATGAATAATCACTTCAGAGAACAAGGAATGGCTAGGAGAGGAAATCAAAGATTACATTTCAATGTGGGAGTTATCCATAACTTTCTACTAACTTCTTTAACGAACCAATCGGGAGAATCTTACAACTTTTGTGCCCAGCCAGAACTAGAGAGAAGATGTCAAACAGGATTTATGACTGAAAACTGAGATAGTTTTCTAAATAAAGCTTAGGTAAAGAATGGAAAAATCCTAATAAATACTTTGCTTTAATGTTAATTGTGATTTCATGAGAAATCACAAGGAAAAATTAAAAATCAGCTTAGAGATAAAATTTAATGAAATAAATTTGTCCAATACATCTTTGCATTCTCAAGTAGATTTTAGAGACTTTAAGGCTTTACTGATACAAAGAAATGGACTGTGGGAAAGTGACATTTCCATAGAGTAAACTGTAGTTTATTTCATAGCAAATAACTCCACTTGTCATGTGAGTCCTTATTAGTCTAAACAAAAATGTCAGCTACCACATGGAAATTAATTAATTTGCCTCATAAATAGCATTTGTCTTAGAGTGCTCTAAGCTACCTAAGTGAATAATAGTTTATGTATAGATGCTTATTTGCAACCGACACTAAATTATCTTTTAAATGCGTCCCATGGAGGAAGATATACAAAAGACTTATGAAAAAGTCTCATTATAGATTGGTTTATTAGCTCCAGTGAGTTCAGAATTAGCCAAGATGGCTGATCACATCCAAAGCATTTATATTGATGAGAACTGCAGTACAGAAAGCGCCCTTACCATAAGAAAACCACCAGAACATGTTCACATTTAGAAGTGAATGTCAAGTCCTTCACAGACTAATCAAATCAATTGCCCCACTACCCTCTCAGCCATTTTCAACTGGGAAAGATATTGAACCAGCTGAATCTTCAAATCCTAAATATTCACTTTGTAAGGATTACCTACTCCTCAAGAGAAAGACATTTTCACACATCGTCAGCACACATTCTTTTCTTAGCACAAATATATACTCACTTCTTGATAAGTGTGTTTTGTTCTAATTCAGGGAAAATATGCTCTCCACTTTCCTTGGCTCTATAATATGCACTCATATAAACATGATTGAATTATCTTTCTAAAAATGTTGAATTTTCCAGCCTTTTTGTCTACCTACTGCTCTCGAATAATTCATGTTAAAAATTCAACTTTTTTTTTTAAATCTGCCTTATATGATACTTCATTTCTTAGCTTTAGAGACTATTTACTAGCACTAACTTCATGGAAGGATGGGTTTGTAGCTCACTCTTACGATGTTACATTAGTTTAGATTTGGTACAATTTTACACAAGAATTTAGAAATTAGGGGCTCCTGAGTGGCTCAGTTGGTTAAACTTACAATTCTTGATTTTGGCTCAGGTCATGATCTCACAGTTCCTGAAGTTGAGCCCCACATCTGACTCTGGGCTAACAGCTTGGAACCTGTTTGGGTTTCTCTCTTCCTCTCTCTGTCCCTCCCCCTACTCATGCGCTCATGGCCTCTCTCAAAATAAATAAACATTACAAAAAAGAATTTAGAAACTAAAAGATTTTATTTTTATAGTTAAAATAACCCCTGTCAAGCAAGGCAATACAGAGTTCCATCCAGAGCATTTAATATGAAGAACATCATCAAGAGTAGAAGACATGGTTCCTATGCTAGAATGCTTAAAATCTGATGCCCGTATCAAAAGTTATTGCTACACATGGGGCACTCAGTCGGTTAAGCATCTGACTTCAGCTTCAGGGTATGATCTCACAGTTCATGGGTTCAAGCCCCACACTGGGCTCTGTGTTGACAGTTCAGAGCCTGGAGCCTGCTTCAGATTCTATGTGTCTCTCTCTCATTCTGCCCCTCCCCTGCTCATGCTCTGTCTCTCTCAAAAATAAAAAAAACAATTAAAAACATTTTTTTTTTAATTTTTTTTTTCAACGTTTATTTATTGTTGGGACAGAGAGAGACAGAGCATGAACAGGGGAGGGGCAGAGAGAGAGGGAGACACAGAATCGGAAACTGGCTCCAGGCTCTGAGCCATCAGCCCAGAGCCTGACGTGGGGCTCGAACTCCCGGACCGCGAGATCGTGACCTGGCTGAAGTCGGACGCTTAACCGACTGCGCCACCCAGGCGCCCCTTAAAAACATTTTTTTAACCTCAAGAAGAATCCTTGAAAAAAGGAAATTGAACTTCAAATAACTATCAAAACAAAATGCAACATTCTTTAAAAGAGGAAAACAAAATCTAGATAGTAATGGAATGCTGACAATGTTAAGTATCCAATTAGCCATTAGGCTTTCAATGAAGCAGAAAAACAGGATTCATAACCAGAAGTCATTCAGTAGGGAAAAAATTATATAAATAATACAGTGATAGGAACTTTAAAATCATTATTATAAATATTTTCAAGGATTTAAGTTAAAGCATGACTATAATGAGAAAAAAATTGAGTACATAAAAAAATTACCAATTAGAACCCTTAGAGATGTGAAATGCATTATCTGGAGAAAAAAATTTCACCAGATGGGCTGAACTACATATACATGTATAAAAGATTTGTGAGTAGTGAACCTGAAGACACAGCAATAGAAATTATCCAAGTTAAAGCACAGAGAAGGGGAAAAACAAAACAAAACAAACAAACAAACAAACAAACAAAAACACTAAAAGGTAACAGTCTCAGATACAGGTGACAAAATATCAAAAATCTAAAATATGCTTGGGGCGCCTGGGTGGCTCAGTCGGTTAAGCATCCGACTTCAGCTCACATGGGTTTGAGCCCCACTTCCAGCTCTGTGCTGACAGCTCAGATCCTGGAGCCTGCTTCCGATTCTGCATCTCCCTCTCTCTCTGCCCCTCCCCCATTAGCACTCTGTCTCTGTCTCTCAAAAATGAATAAAAACATTACAAATTTTTTTTAAATATCTAAAATATGCCAACTGGAGTCTAAGAAGGAAGGGAAAGAGTGAAAAAAAATATTTGAAGAAATAACAGAAACGTTCTAAAATTTGGTGAAAACTATGTATCATACAAACTCAATGAATCCCAAATGTAATAAACACAAAATATTACCAAAGCATGTTAAAACTAAATTACCAAAAACCCATGAAAAAAAGTGAAAAATCTTTAAAGCAGCCAGAGATAAAGACAAATTGAAAATAGACATACGAAAATGAAAATTACTACTGACTTCTCATCAAAAATATTGCAAGCAAAGACAAAGAAGCAACATCTTTAAAGTGCTGAGAGAAAAATGCATTAATCTAGTGTACATATATTCAGTGAAAATATCCTTCCAAACAAGTGTAAAATAAAATTATTTTCAAAGAAAGCCTGATTGATTTTGTCACTCATAGATATGGATGCAAAAAAAAATTTAAATGAAGTTTTGTGTTTTTTTTAATGTTTATTTATTTTTGGAGAAAGAGAGACAGAGTGAGAACCAGGGAGGAGCAGAGAGGAAGACACAGAAACCGAAGCATGCTCCAGGTTCCAGGCTCTGAGCTGTCAGCACAGAGCCCAACTGCGGGGCTCAAACCCACAAACCGGTGAGATCACGACCTCACCCAAAGTCGGATGTCCAACGGACTGAGCCACTCAGGCGCCCCTAAAAGAAGTTTTTCAGGATGAAGGAACATTCTAGCAGATGGAGACTTGGATTCTAAACAAAGAAACAAAGAACGATGGGGCACTTGGGTGGCTCAGTCTGTTAAGCTTCCGACTTTGGCTCGGGTCATGATCTCACAGTTCATGAGTTTGAGCCCAGTATCTGGCTCTGGGCTGACAACTCAGAGCCTGGAGCCTGCTTCGGATTCTGTGTCTCCCTCTCTCTCTGCCCCTCCCCCACTTGCACTCTGTCTCTCTCTCTCTCTCTCTCTCTCTCTCTCTCTCAAAAAATAAACTTAAAAAAATTTTTTAAAAAGAATGATAAATATGTTGTAAATATTAAAGCAAAGTGGTTTTTTTCCATTCAATTTCAAGATAATGGACTGTTTAAAGCAAAAATATTAACAATCTGGGAGGCAGAATAATGGCTCCCAGAGCTATCCAGGCTTGATTCCCATAACCTATGACTTTGCTATATTGCATGACAAAGGGGGTTTTGCAAAGGTGATTAAGGTTATGAACTTTGAGAGGAGGAGATTATCCTGCAATATCCAGGTACGTCTGATATAATCACATAAGCCCTTAAAAGCAGAGAACCTTTCTCAGTTCTTGTGAGAAAAAGAGATACAATAGTGGAAAAGGGTCAAAAACATTTGGAATGAGGGGTGAGTCTGTCAAAGATCAGGATCCAAGGAGTGCAGCCTTCTCTAGAAGCTTAGAATGACCTTCAATTCATAGCCAGCAAGAGAATGGGGACTTGGATGCTACAACTGCAAGGAAATGAATTGGCTGACAATCCAAATGAGCAAAATGGATTCTTCTCTAAAGCCTCCAGAAAGAAATACAATGCACTAACACTTTGGTTTTAGCCCAATGAGAACTACAGCATACTTCTGACCTAAAGAATTGCAGGATAATAAATTTTTATTGTGTGAGCCACTAAATGTGTGGCAATTTGCTACAGCAGCAATATAAAATGAATACATATATATTTTGGGGGTGATTAGAGAGAGAAGGGTAAATATATGATAATAATAGCAGAAAAATGTAAAATTTTACATTATACATTCAGTAGTATAATATAATCAGAAAGTAAAGAATAATAAGTTAAAGATGTATGTCAGAAATGCTAGAACCATCACTTAAAAATTAAGGGAACTATAACTTAAAGATCAGTGATAGAGATAAAAATGTATATAAAAATAATAAATTGACCAAAAAAATAAATAAAAAACAGGAAATGAAGGAAAAGGTCATATGGGACAAACAGAAAACAAAGAAATGCTGTACACTTAAATATTACTGTATCAGTAATTGCATTAAAAGTCAATAGGCTGACAGGCACCTGGGTGGCTTAGTTGGTTAAGCATCGGACATGTGATTTTGGCTCAGGTCATGATCTCAGAGTTCATGAATTCGAGTCCCGCACTGGGCTCTGCACTGACTGAAGAGCTTGGGATTCTCTCTTTCTTTCTCTCTCTGCCCCTCCCCTGCTCACACTCTCATTGTCTCCCTTTCTCTCAAAAATAAATAAACATTAAAAAAATAAAAGTAAATGGCCTGGACACTCTTAAAAGGCAGACATTTTCAGTTGATTAAAAATAATAACAATAAGACTCAACTATAGTCTGGCTATAAAGGTACAGGTAGATTAAAATAAAAGGAATAAAAATGACAGCTCATGAAAATACTAATTAAAAGGTGTGGACTATCAGTATTAATATCACCAGGGGATAAAACAAATATTTTGAAATGGTAAGAGCCAATTCATCACTTCAATTGATGTGCCTGTACCTAACAGCTTGAAAATAAATGAAGGAAAAACTGACAGATCTGAAAGGAAAAATAGATAATCCAAAATTATAATTGGAGATTTCAAAATGCTTCTATCTTAGGACAAGCAGACAGAAAATCTAAGAATAAGAGAAGATTTGAAACACTACTGACCAACTGGACTTAATCGGTATTTATAGAACATTGTTCCTACAATGGTCAAATATAAGGTTATTTTTTTTAAGTGTACAAATGTATTATTTTTCTATTGCCATTAAATGAATTATCACAAATCTATTTATTACCTCCAAGTTTCTGTGGGTTAGGAGCCAGGCAAAGCACAGCTGGGGCCAGTACCTGGGTCCCATGCCAAGTTTTCACAAGGATACGATCTAAGGTCAGTTGAGTTCTATTCCTTGCTGAAGCTCAGAATTTCCTTCCAAGTTTATATAGCTGTATACACCTGTACAGCTTCTTAGATTAAAACAAAACAAAACAAAAACTAGGAGTCATTCTTATTTCTTCTTTTCTTATCTCTCTTCACATCTAATTTTTCATCATGTCCAAACAGCTCTACCACCATAAATGGCCAATATTCACCATCAAAAATGCTAAAACTGTCATCTGTTGCACCATTATCTCTCACCTGAATAATTTTAAGATCTTATAACTGATTCTCCTCATCCTTTGTTGTCCCTCTTCTCCTCCTTTATCCACACAAATCCACACAAAAACCCAGATTGTTTTCTAATACTAAGACATACCTTATTATTCCTTGACACATTGTGTATAAAATTAAGTGGTCTAAGATAAAGGAAAGTTTTCTTTGCATTTTGCTTTCACACAATATTAATGAGCTTTTCATATATTTGAGAGTTATTTCTATTTTCTTTCCTGTGAGACACTATTCATGTCTTTTGCTACTTTTTCTATTGTGCTGCTGGGCCTCTCTTCCTGATAAAAGTTCTTTATATATTAAGGAAATCAACTGTTTGTTATGATGTGAATTTTAAGTATTTTCCCAGCTGTTTTTCTTTTGTTATACCTAGATTTATAAACATTTTTAACAAGTGTATTTTTTTATTTAGAGAGAGAGTGTGTGAGCAGGGGAAGGACAGAGAGAGAGAGGCAAAAAGAATCCCAAGCAGACTCCATGCTGTCAGTATGAAGCCCTACCCAGGGCTCAATCCTACCACCCACGAGATCATGACCTGAGCCAAAATCAGGAGTCAGACATTTAAATGACTGAGCCACCCAGGTGCCCCTAGAAACATACTTAAGAAGGACAGACTTTTCAGCTTATAGGTAATAAAAATATTGCTCCATAATTTCTTCTAATATTTTCATGCCTTCAGAAATAGTTCTTTGACAAATTTCAGTTTATTCTGATTTTAAAACAGAATCCAATTTTATTTTTTTCCAAACGTTTACCAATTCTCCCAAAACCCTTTATTAAATATACATTTTTACTACTGTTCACAAATGACATTTTTTATCATAAACTAAATTCTGATGAGCATTTACATTTGTTTCTGAATTTTCCATTACACTCTATTATCTGTATATGTATGTATATATCTATATCTGTATGTATCTATATATATATGTATCTATATCTATCTATCTCTATCTCTATATATATCTATATATATAGATATGTATCTCCAAGCACCAGTGTTAGGCCATTTTTAATTATCATAAACTTAAAACATGCTTAAGTAAGACACCTAGTGCACGCATGCACACACACACACATTTCTAGTATTTTTTTTTCATACAAACTTTTTAAAAAAATATTCTCTACCTACCTTTTTTAAATTATTTTTAATGTTTATTTATTTTTGAGAGAGGCAGACAGCATGAGCAGGGGAGGGGCAGAGAGAGAAGAGAGAAGAGAGAGAGAGAAAGAAAGAATGAATCTGAAGCAGGATCGAGGTTCTGAGTTGTGAGCCAGGCTCAAACTCACAAACTGTGATATCTGACCTGAGCTGAAGTCAGACGCTCAACCGACTGAGCCACCCAGGTGCCCATCATATCAACTTTAGAATCGATTTTTTCTAGTTTATAAAAATATCCCATTACCATTTTCATTATTATCCTATTAAACATATTAATTAACTCATTCAAGAAGAACTGTTAAATTTTATGAGATAAATTGTTTTCTCCTAACATACTAGGTCTGTTTCTTGATGTATTCTATACATGTATATAGTTTTAGGGTGAGGGGTCATCTACAAAACAACCAGTGTATTTATTGGGTGCTACTCAATGTTGAAAACTGTAGTATGTGCTGACCCATATATTACTGTATTTAATGTCAAACAACAAATGACTTAACCATGAAAAGTATCTGTAACTGTTAGCACAAAGAGCTAATTTTTCTAAAACGTTTAATAATAGGGAGAGAGTGCTAAATTCCTGCAGCTGCCACAAAACATTCAAATGCTGGATAAGATATAATAAACATACTTTCAAAGTAATTTCTAAGCTCAATTCAAAGTACAGAAAATCTCTAAGAGCCAGATAAAAGCAGACTAAGATTGGGATGCCTGGGTAGCTCAGTTGGTTAAGCGACCAACTCTGGATTTCCACTTATGTGGGGAGATCCAGCCTGGCCTCCATGCGTCGCATGGAACCTGCTTGAGATTCTCTCTCTGCCTCTCCCCTGCTTGCATGTGCATACTCTCTCTCTCTCTCTCTCAAATAAATAAATAAATAAATAAATAAATAAATAAATAAATAAAATCTTACAAAGAAAAACTAAGATAAAATCATAGGCACAGAACTTTGCTTTGTGACCAAGCAATACTTGGAACCTACAGCTTTGGGGATTAGTAACTGCTCCAGGATCAAAAGATTAGATTTAGGCAACTGCAAAGTGAATCGTAGCCTGAAACTATTTGCATGAAGAACCCCAGGCACTTAACCAGGTTTTACCTTCAGAGAAATCTTCAATGGTAAAAATTACATTTGACCACAAAGAGCACTGTTAAGCAACCTATTTCTGCTGTTATTCTTGAAGTGGGTGTGTGTAAGGCAACAGAGCTCAAGAATGGTGTTCTAGTGTGGTTCTGGTAGATTCCATTCATTATATTTATTCAAAATTGGTAAGATATTTTATCATTAATAATGTTGAATTTTTTCAAATGCTTTTTCTTTATTTAGATCATATGGACGGTCTCCCTTGATCTATTAATAGATTTGTCAGTTATCCTTGCATGTTTAGAATAAACCCAATCTGATGGTGATTTATTATTATTTAACATCTGCTGAAATTGAATTGCCAAATGTTTAATTTAGGAATTTTGCATTTAGAAGTATTTTTTGCATTTAGAAGTACTTGCATTTGCAAGTAAAGTTTTGCTCATAAATTGCCTTCTCATTTTATCCTGGTCTACTTATGTTATTGTCATGAGAAAAATCACTTTTACATTTTTTAAGATGAAAAATCTATTAAATCTATTAATTTATTAGCTTACATTTGTATTCAGAATGAGAAAAGACAAAAAATTCCTTCACATATATTCAGAGAATAGAGTTAGGTACCCCAGACCAGATGTCATCTTCCATGAAAACCAATTGGTTTGCAAAGATTTGAGATTAAGGACTACATTCTTCAAAAGATAACTTTATACTTTCAAAACCAGAATGTTTCACACAGGATTTTCTACAGATAAGAACATAAGGATACTTAAATGGCTGTAAGATAAAACAAGAGGATAACAAATATAAATTCTAATACATGGTCCTATTCCTAACAGGTAATAAATACATATATTTGTGTGTGTCTGATCTTACCTTCCATTTTTATCTACTAGCTTCTTTGAAAATATTCCTAAAATAAAAATTCTATCTCCTTGTACTTCATAAACAGCACTTATTTTTTCAGAAACCCTTTTTCTACCAATTGAGAATTAGCAATACTAGTATTTTCAAGGCTCCATTCAGAATTTCAGAGCCTAAATGTGCCTAAAATTAAATAGAAAAGCATATGCATCATGATATGCATCTTTTTAAATATGAGATTAACAATGACCTTCTTCCAAAGCATTAGATGGATAACATCTGTTTCTTGAATGCTTGCCAGAACTCACCAGTAAAGCCATTTAGGCCTAACATTTGTGGCTTGGATTTGGAAAGGGTAAATTTTTATTTTTAATATATTTAGTCAGGTCTTCCATTTCTTCTTGCAACAGTGCGGTATGCTTTTCTAAGAAAGTTTATTCCAGTTAAGTTTTTAAATTTATTGGCATAACATTTTTCATAAAATTCTATCTTTTCTTCTCTATTACACCTATAATTGCAATGTCATTATTTCTAATAGTATTTGTGTCTTCTTTATTCTTGATTTTCAAAATACTAGTGTTTAGTTTTGTTCATCTTCTCCACTATTCCTTTCATTTATGTTCTAATAATTTCTGCTGTTGTGTTTCTTAGACCTTTTCTTCTGTATCATTTCCAGATTTAGATGCTTAGCTAATTTTCAACTTTTCTTAAGATTTTAAGTCTTCCCATGTCCATTAAATCCTTTTTGCTATAGCCCTCAAATTTGAGGTATAGCATTTTTACTATCTGATATAAACTATATAAAATTAACTATATAAAATAGTTTCCAGTGTCTATTTTCTAATATTTAAATGTCACGCCATGAAAATGTGTTCATCTGCAGATATCTGGAGGCTTTTAAGTTACTCCTTTTATGGTTATTAGTTGTACTGTGATCAAAGTATATGGCCTGTATGATACCAGTTTTTTGGTGTTTTTGAGACTTGGTTTATAGCATAAAACAATTTCTATATTTTTTATGGTTTTGACATGAATTCTTACTCCTTATACAAGATTCTATACTTGTCATTAGATCAATTTTATTAACTGTGCTATACAAATTATTTTTAACCTAACCAAATATTTGGCCTACTTCATCTAGTTATTGAGAAGTTTATTCAATTCCCCTCTCCATGACTAACTTTTATTTTTTAATGTATGTTTATTTTTGAGAGACAGAGAGGTGTGAATGAGGGAAAGGCAGAGAGAGAGAGTGTGAGACACAGAATCTGAAGCAGGCTCTAGGCTATGACCTGTCAGCACAGAGCCTGATGTGGGGCTCAAACTCAAGAACTGTGAGGTTATGCCCTGAGTCCAAAGTCAGACACTTAACCCACTGAGCCATCCAGGTGCCCATGACTGACTTTTTTGATCTAAACCTATTTTCATCAATTTCTCTATATATATTTTGAGACAGCAATATTAAGAACATGAGATTTAACTTTCTCTTCCTGAGACCTGTTTTTAATCATTGTATGCCAGTCCTCTATGATCTCTAAAGTATGTTTTTTGTAAAAAATACAACTTCACCAATGTCTCTTTAGTTCATACTGACCTGATATAATTCTCTCACACTTTTACTTTCGTTCTTTCTGCAGCATATGTTTTAGGAATTTAAGAATTTAGAGCAACTTTATTTTTTTTCGAAGTGAGAAGCTCTTTAACCGTGAGCTGAGCCCATTTCAATCTATTTTGATATGAATACATTTAGAGTTGTCATCATCACGATCTGTGCTCTTAATTTACCTTCCTTTTCCGTGATATTTTTAGTTTTCCTTTCCTATGTTCCATTAAGCTATTTAAGTTTCTTTTTTCCTTAACTATATTAAAAGTTATAGATTCTGTTATACTGAACTGTATGAAATTGCTAGTATTTGAGCATCTTTTACTTGCAAAAATGGGAACACATCGTTTCATAGTCAATAGGTTTAACATGCACATTTGATTTCGTATCTAAAATCAGTCAATCTCTCTACCTCCTCCAATAGCAGGAAGACCTTAGGACACTACTTATCCACCATCACTTGCCTGGATTATTGCAACGATTTCCTAAACCTTCTTCCTACCTTTTTTCCCCCTCTTCTTAACAGTTAATTGCCAATGTAGGATCCAGACTAATCTGTGTAAAACATAATTCTCGTTCTGTCACTCTTGTGTTTCAAACCCTCCAATACCTATTCATCTTAGGATAAAAGCTCAACACCTGATGAATCCCTGTCATCCAGCCCCCAATCCTCTCCAGCTTCACTCCTCATTACTCTCCTACTTTATTCGGATTCTGTTCCTTCTCAAACCTGCCAAACTCCTTCTTTGGGGCTTTGCCTCTACTCTTCCCTCTGCCCAGAACGTTTGCTCTCTTTCCTCTTCCAGACTGTTGCTCAAATGTCACCCTCTCAGTGAAGCCCTTCTGACACCCTGTTTGAAATTACAACTCAACCAATTTAGGAATCTTTTTCTCTGCTACTTTTCATTTTAATGTGTATCATCCCCTGAGACAGTATATGATTCACTTTGATTCTTGCCTGTCTCTCCCTTCTAGAATGAAATCTCCATGAGGGCAGAACTTTTGCTATTTTGCTCTCTGCTGTATCTCTTACACTTCAAGTATTTTCCTGACTCACAAATGCTTGTTAAACGAATTAATGGCCTCTCCTAAAATGCTAATGTTACAATAACAAGGCCTACTTCCACCTTGATTTTATACCCCCAGATGAACACTTACTACCATTGTTTTATATAACCATAATGTGCATTTTAATTGACTATTTGTGTAATAATTTCTTTGCTCACTGTTTTCTTGTCAGGTCTATTTCTGGGTATGACTTTTTTTTTTAATTCCCATAGTATATTCTTTCATTATTTTTTTAGTGTCTATTAGTGGTAAACTATCTCAGTCTTTGTCTGAATTTGTTATTTTGTCTCACTCTTAATTTTTTTTAATGTTTTATTTATTTTTGAGAGAGAGAGAGAGGGAGAGAGAGAGAGAGAGAGAGCGCACGCTTGAGCAGCAGAGAGGCAGAAAGAGAGGAAAGCACAGAATCCGAAGCACGGTCCAGGCTCTGAGCTGTCAGCACAGAACCAGATGTGGGGCTTGAATTTGTGAACCACGAGATCATGACCTGAGCTGAAGTCAGATGTGTAAATGACTGAGCCACCCAGGTGCCCCTAGTCTTAAAATTATAGTTTACAAGGATATAGAATTTCAGATTAATAACTTTAAAGATCATTCTACTATTTTTATGGTTTCTATTATTTGTATTGATAAATTACATACAAAGAACTGATAGGTTGTCAGTAATCATTCTTTACTCTTTGGCGCTTTTAAAATCTTCTCTTTGCCTTCATTATTATGTTCCAAATGTGAATTTATTTTAATTGATCTTATGTTGGGAATCGTTGTAATTCCTGAATATGAGAAGTCATGTCTGCGAAAAGTCTGGAAGATTCTGAAAAATTCTATTAGTTTCTATTTCAATAACAAAACAGCAATTTCCCAATGTCTCCTTCTAAAACCCTTTCAAATAGAAAATTTTCAATGTTAACATTCAGTGATCCATGTTTCTTAGCCATATTTACGATCTCTTTATCTCTCAGGGCTGCATTCTGGGTAATCACCCCAAATATGCCTTCTAAATCATGAATTCCTCTTAATGTATCTCTAACTTTAACTTTAAGCCCACCCACTGGAAAATATTTTTAATTTCTAGCAAGCAATTATGCCATTTTAAAAAGTTTGCCTGTTTTTTTATCCTGTCCTTACAAATCTATTTTTTTCCTTTATTACTTTCATAATTTTAAATGTTTCATTATGGTTTATGAATGATATTTTAAATGTTTATGGGCCATACCCTGTATTTGCTATGCCTTCTAAGTCATTCTTAATTTTTTTCCCTTGCAAGTTTGGTAACTTTGGGTCATTGGCTTATATTGAGTAAGGTTTTATCTGTAGGTTTCCATAGAAACATTTGGCACCTCTTGTCAGTTACCCCGAGCAAAAATTTTATGTTGATTTCCCAAAATTATAAGACATTTTACAGATATGAAGCCAATTCATACAAAGGCAGTCCTGACTATAAGTTGTTCTGAAATAGTTATTTACCTGTTTATGTTCTACCCAGTGTCAAAATCAAGTTTGGCCAACTTGTTTTGTCACATTTCCTAGCCAGTGGGAATTTTCTTTCCTTTTCTACCATTTTATCCAAGTATCGTTCTTTGAAGGTATTGGCTTTTTGTAAGAAACTTAGTTCCAACTCCCATTATGTATCCAAAACCCTATCTCTCTCACTACCTAAGACTTAAAATTATAGGCTCCTCATTTACCATTGTTTCAGACCTATGCTTCCTGAATTGGTTCTCTTCTTCATTTTTAGGAGCTAGAAGGGCCTTTACTTTTTAGCTTCCAAGCTCTGGAATTTAAAATACATTTTATATTTTATACATGTATAATATTGTACAGTGGGGATATTTTTAGGTTGTCTACTACCACAGTCCTCGAAACCAAAGTCCTTTTGAAGGGTTTCAAACACAGAGTGCACTTCAAGAAAATCTACATCAAAGAAGTTTGACTTAAATACGGTATAGGAGGCAGGGCCAAGGCTTCCACAGCATATGGGTGACCCTACTGAAATACAGCCCTTGGACACTTCAGTATCATGTGCTTCAGTGTGAAGGAGCCTTCAAGAACGGGCCAGGGAAAAAGCTACTCGTTTAGAAATCTCATTAGAATTCTACACAATCCATGTCCATACTCCTTATGCAGAAGGCACAGTCTTTGAGAAGCATTTTCTTGCACCTCTGATCCATTATGTCACTTCCCAAGCCTCTCAAGTGTCTGTCCCATCATCCCTTTCCTTAAGCAAGTCTTAAATTTTAAGCATTCATAAGAGAACACAGTGAGAATTGGATGCATAATTACACATGGTCATGGTGACATTGTTCTGAAGCTATGTCAAGTTCTGAACATACATATTCACTATTAATTAAAATAGACACTAATAATACTCTCAGTCTTTGATTGTATATATCCAATTATAGTTTGTAAATATATTGTATTATAAATTATATCCTTTCTAGGAGTGTTTTCATTTTGCAGAGTATATTTTCCTTGTAACTGTGAAAATTGGTTGTAACTGCTCATTAACTGGGACACTTATTTATATAGGCTGGCATAACTTGGAACATTAATTAAGACAGTACGTGTTTCAAATATACATGCCCTTTCCAATAATTACTGAAATGGTTGGGAGAGGCATGCCTATCTGTTTGGTATAACCACATTTATATACTCTGTTGCTCTTCGGGTGATATGACATGACGTCATAGACCTGAGGCAGTATGCTTAAGAAAGGGATGTAAATAGGTCCAGAGTACTTTATCCACAATTCTGAAATTCACAAAGGCTCTGAAAACTAGAAGCCTTGTTTTTTAATTCATTTAGCAACAAAATATGGCCTGAATTCATTCAGTGGCAAAATATGATCTGAGCAGATATGAGCTCTTTTAACCCACTTAGTGTGACTATTCACACGTTTTATTCTGTAAATATTGAATAGTGTCCTGCCCCAGACCATGACAGGGTTTTATATAACATACATATTATGTAAAGTTGTCACTACATTACTGGTCTAAAATCCAAAAAGAATCTGAAACACATTTAGTTTAATATTTTTAAATGATGGATTATAGACCTGTAATAGGCTAGAATAAAAACTATTAGCAATATTTTTTAAATGATTAAAGTACCTATGAAATTAGGAACCCAACAAATTGACTGAAGAACTTTCATGAATCACAATTATATTTCCTTATAGAAAGCTTTAAAAAAGTGAATATATGTAGTAATATATTATTAGAATGTATTATAAATACATTATAATGCTGTGGTGAATATTATTTTTAAGCATACTTGGAATTAAAGTGTAATTTAAGTTAAAAAAAAAAAAAGAGCATTTATAGCCACTAAAGAATGGTTGGAAAACTAGGATAGTAAGCCCCTTTGAGTTATGTAAATGTTGAGATTTTAAAATTTTAACCCAAGGCTTCTCAACAGCAGTGCTACTGACATTTGGGTCCAGGGAATTATGTGTTGTAAGGGACTGTCTTGTGAACTATAGGATGCTCAGCAGCATCCCTGTCCTCCATGTACTAGATGCTGGTAGCACACCTTCTACCTCAAATTCTATCATAAATGCCTCCTGACAGGGGCACCTGGGTGGCTCAGTTGTTTAAGTGTCTGGCTCTTGATGTTGGCTCAGGTCATGATCTCACAGTTGCTGAGATCGAGCTCTGCATCAGGCCCATGCTATCAGTACAGAGCCTGCTTGGGATTCTTTCTTTCTCTCCCTCCCTCCCTCCCTCTCTCAAATAGACAAACAAACAAACTTCAAAAAAAAAAAAAATGCTTCCTGACATTACCAACTAATCCCTATGGTACAAATTGGTTGAGAACCACAGTCTTCACCCAACTCATAAAACTTTGTAGTTTGTAAAATTAGTTTCAATATATATTATTTTTTAAATATCACAGAACAACTCTGTGAGGTAGGTATTATCATACCAATTTGCAGAGGAGGGAAGTAAGGTCCAGGAGAGTGAGGCAATTTGCCCAAACCACAGAGCTATTAAGTGATCAGCTAAGACATACGCATTGGCTCAACAGCCTGCTTAACCAGGTTCTTCCCTCAACATCACCTTGAAAATATTACTGGTCCAATGAGACATGATGCAGATGATCTGATTTTTTTTTTTAAGTAGAACAATGCATTTTGAGACATGCATTATTTCAGCACCATAGCAGATGATTGCTTATGAAAACCACTCATCTCTGGGTCTAAGCCATAAAGGCATGCCAAATAGAAGCAGTTATTTTTATATCTGTAAGTCTTGCTAGGCAAAGACTCTTGTAGGTAGAAAAACCAGCAATATAAGTTGGTTTTAATAAGCTCGTGCCATAAAAATCACTTTGCAGCTTCTTACAAATAACCCCAACCATAAAATAATTCCAAATTTATATTTTAAAATGGAATATTACAATGAAGCATAATAAGAATGATCCAGGAAAATTAGCATTTAACCTAGGAAATTAGTTCCCAATAGCTCTAGCTGTTTAAAATTCAGTTTAGAGAATCAGTAGTATCACATTGCCTTAAATGCAGAATAGGAATGCATTTTCAATTGCATGCTTATCTCTAAGGCTTTAAATCTTCATGAAGTTAATCTGACACTGCACCTGATAAGGAGCAGCAATGCTACTGAAGCGAGTGCACAGCCAGTCCAAGCTCCCTTCCAAATCACTATTGACAATTCCAATGAAATCTAGAGGAGTCGCCACATTATTGACGCAATTTCATTTTCAAATGTCACATTTGTGTCAAATTGTTTGCTCCCAAGTGATTTTGTAATTCACAGTTCAGAGGCAGAATTTTCCTACCCAAACTAAAATGATTAAGCAGTATCATATATGACAGCCGTATGTGACATGGCTATTCTTATATAAACTAGGCCTAAGTACACACACCTAGCATTCTTTAATAGTCACCAAAATTATAGCACTTTATTTAAAAGTCAAAGGTCAGTTGATTGGATTCTCTATCTGCTGAAAAATAACTCTCTTTACCTATTTAAGCTTTGTTGTTTTTCTTTGTTTTTGTTTTTATTTGAGTGAGAGACAGAGACAGAGACAGAGAATCTTAAGCAGGCTCCACGCTCAGCACAGACCTAATACAGGGCTCCATCCCACGACCCTGGGATCTTGACCTGAGCTGAAATCAAGAGTCGGATGCTCATCCAACTGAGCCACCCAGGTGCCGCTAAAATTTGAATAAATATAATGTCCATATAAAAATACAAGTACATTACTTAAAACAGTATTTCTACTCACCCTGGACATTTCCTACATTTCTGGTTTGTTTAATTTTTTATTAAGCCTTTATTTCTAGGGGACTTTCAGGTTTAAAGCAAAATTGAAAAGAGGTTATAGACATTTTTCATATAGCCCTGACCCCACCCATGCATGGCCTTCCTCATTATCCACAGCGCTCCCTCCAGAGAGATACATTTGTTACAACTGATGAACCTACACTGACACATCATAATCACTCAAAGTCCATAGTTTGCATTACAGTTCACTCTTAGTGTTGTACATTCTGTGGGTTTGGATAAAGGAATAATGACATGTAACCATCATTATGGTATCATACATCCTTTATCAGATGCACTGAGCAGCTCCCAAAAAAGTTCCATCTCTGGACATTCCATCCAATTCTTTCCCTCAAAGAGAAACCAGGAAGTAGAATGTTTCATCCACTTGCTCTTGCTGAACCAGGGGAAGGGGGCAATAGCAACTGCCAGCCCAAATCTCCATCTCTGTTCTTATTGTCTCCAGACAGCTAGAGTTTGCCAGGTCCCATCAGCACTGTGGGACAGGCAAGTCAGAAGGCTATCCTTTGGCAACTCCCAGAAGAGCTGGTGATATTAGGTGCCTAAACAAACTCTTTCCCTCCTCAGGGAGAAGAAGGCAGCCATGATTTTTGACTACTCATTCTGTACTGAGCTGAAGGGAGGTACTATGTCATCTATCAGCCCAAGCTGACATCTTTATTCTCCCGCCAGGCAGCTAGAGCATGCCAAACCCTTCAGATTTCCAAGACTGGCAAAGCAGCAGCTAGTCCCCAGAAGTCAGGAGACTGGTTGTGTGAACCAACTCTTTCCTTCCCCTTAAAGAAGCTGATAGCTGGGGGACTCTTCGTGATTATATGGCACTGTGCCAGGGATAGGGATTTTGGTGACAGAGTGTCCTAAAACCCCCAAGAGGCTTCAGGAGATCTGATCTTGCATTTTTCAGTGTCTAGGAGCCATTCAGTTAGTTTGGATTTCTCATAAAGGAAATCTGTCCATTAATTGTGGTTGAATTGATGTGTTTGTAGGGGAGGAGGGTCTAGGGCTCCCCACCCTGCCATCTAGCTAGTATCACTCCTTGCTAATCATCTTTATGACACTTTATTGTACTTTACGGAGCCAACAACATTAGCATATATGCTTGCTTCCAAGCTCCAGGGAATAAGAGTAATGGTTGGATGCCCCATCCCACCCCATTTATTGTTCCTTAATCATCAGAGTGACTTTACTCCTAAGTTTTTGAGTTTATAAACTCCAAATAGAAGATCTAAGCGACCTAATGTATTACTGTTTTATTAAGCTTATCAAAAATCAATTATTTCTCCCTAGAATAATTGCCCCACCCTATAGTTCATCCATTCAGAAGAGTGGAAGCCAACCTGAACTGAGTGTGCTGAGATGCCACACCCATCTTTACTCCACCATTAAAGTTACAGGAGCAGACTCTGAGCCACAGTGTCCTACACTGAGAAGTGAACATAGCAAAATTCAGGCTATTCTACTTTCCTCACCCAGTTGTCATAGAGCAGATTTCATTAAAAAACTTGCTTCTAAACACATTTTGAAAATGTAAATACACAGACATATACATACATACATGTATCAATACATTATACACTCATCCCCACAACTGGATACAAATGTAGGATTTTTACTGAACATTACTTTCATCACATTCCAAGTGGTTCATCTCTTCCAACCAATGATTTTTAATCCCCCCCAAAATTTCCAAAATATGTTAGGAAAGTTGCATCCTCACAATAACCTAATTCTAACAAAATTTAGAAATTTTCTAGAAAATTCATTAATTAATCTTGACACTGAAAATCTTAATCTAGATATCTAGAAATCTGGAGTTAGATGAAGCATACCGCAACGCAATAAAGACCATACATGAAAAACCCACAGCTAAAAAAACCTCACAGCTAACATCATACTCAATGGTGAAAAGTGAGAGCTTTTCCTCTAAGATCAGGAACAAGACAAGAATGTTCACTCTTGTCATTTGTATTCAATATAATTCTTAGTGTAAGCCCTAGCTACAGGAAGCAAACCAGAAATAAAAGACATCCAAATTATTAAGAAAGAAATTAAACTGTCACAATTTACAGATGGCATGATAGTGTACATAGAAAACCCTAAAGATTTCACCAAAACAAAAAAAATGATTAAATGTAGTAAGTGAATTTGGTAAAGTTTCAGGATACAATATTAATACACAAATTGGTTGCATTTATATACATTAATAACCAAGCAGTAGAAAGAGAAATTAGGAAAATGATCCATTTACAATTGCACCAAAAAGAATAAAATATGTAGGAATAAATTTAATTAAAGTGATGAAAGACCTGTACTGTAAAAACTATGAAACATTAATGAAAGAAATTAAGCACAAATGGAAAGACATTCCATGCTTATGGATTGGAAGAATGAGTATTATTAAAATATCTGTATTGCCTAATGCAATTCCTGTCAAAATACCAATAGTATTTTTCTCAGTAGAACAAATAATCCTAAAATTCTTATAGACTCACAGAAGACCCACAATAGCCAAAGCAATCTTGAAAAAGAACCAAGCTGGAGGTATCACAATTCCAGACTTCAAGATATACTACAAAGCTATAATAAAGTAATATGGTACTGTCACAAAAGTAGACACAGATCAACAGAACAGAATAGAGAGCCCAGAAATAAACTGATGTTTATATGGTCAATTTATCTATGAAAAAGAAGGAAAGAATATACAATGGGGGGAAGACAGTCTCTTCAATCAGTGGTGCTGGGACAATTAGCTACGTGTAAAAGAATGAAACTGGACCACTTTCTTATACCATACACACAATTAAACCCAAAATGGATTAAAGACCTAAACATGAGACCTGAAATCACAAAACTTGTAGAAGAAAACATAGCCAGTGATCACTTTGACCTCAGCCATAGACAACATTTTTCTAGGTAGGTCTCCTCAGACAAGGGAAACAAAGCAAAAATAAACTATTGGAACTACACCAAAACAAAAAGCTTTCACACAACAAAGGAAACTAACAAAATGAAACGTCAACCTACTGAACGGGAGAAGACATTTACAAATGATGGATGTGAAAAGGGGTAAATAGCCAAAGCATATCAAGAACTTCTACAACTCATCAAAAACAATCCAATTTTAAAATGAGCAGAGCCTACCCTATGACCCAGCAATAGCACTGCTAGGAATTTACCCAAGGGATACAAGAGTACTGATGCATAGGGGCACTTGTACCCCAATGTTTATAGCAGCACTCTCAACAATAGCCAAATTATGGAAAGAGCCGAAATGTCCATCAACTGAAGAATGGATTAAAAAAATTGTGGTTTATATACACAATGGAGTACTACGTGGCAATGAGAAAGAATGAAATATGGCCCTTTGTAGCAACATGGATGGAACTGGAGAGTGTGATGCTAAGTGAAATAAGCCATACAGAGAAAGACAGATAGCATGTTTTCACTCTTATGTGGATCCTGATAAACTTAACAGAAACCCATGGGGGAGGGGAAGGAAAAAAAAAAAAAAGAGGTTAGAATGGAAGAGAGCCAAAGCATAAGAGACTCTTAAAAACTGAGAACAAACTGAGGGTTGATGGGGGGTGGGAGGGAGGGGAGGGTGGGTGATGGGTATTGAGGAGGGCACCTTTTGGGATGAGCCCTGGGTGTTGTATGGAAACCAATTTGACAATACACTTAATATATTGAAAAAATAAAAAAATAAAAAAATAAAATGAGCAGAGGACATCAACAGACATTTTTTCCAAGACTATATATAGATGACAAACAGACACATGAAAAGATGTTCAACATCAAGAAACATCAAGGAAATGTAAATCAAAACCACAATAAGGTATCACCTTACCCCTGTCAGAATAGCTAGTATCAAAAAGAAATAACAAGTGTTGGGAAGATGTGGAGAAAAGGAACCCTCATAAGCATTGTTGGTGAGAATGTAAACTGATGCAGTCACTATGGAAAACCATATGGAATTTCCTTAAAAATTTGAGAATATAAATACCATACAATCCAGTAATTCCACTACTGGGTATTTACCCAAGGAAAATGAAAAACACTAATTCAACAAAATATGTGCCCCTACATTTATTACAACACTATTTACAATAGCCAAGATAAGGAAGCAACTAAGTGTCAACAGAAAAATGGATAAAGATGCAATACACACACAGACACACACAAATAGGCTATTACCCATAAAAAAGAATGAGATCTTGCCATTTGAAACAACATGGATGGACCTAGAGGGCATAATGCTAAGTAAAATAAGTCAGACTGAGAAAGACAAATACCATTTAAGTTCACTTATATGTGAAATCTACAAAAAACAAATGAACAAATAAGTTAAAAAAAAAAAAGAAAACAAAAAGGACAGAAAGAAACAGACTGATAAATACAGAGAACAAAATGGTAGTTGCCAGAGATGAGAGGGTAGGGGATTAGGAGGTACAAGCTTCCAGTTATAAAAAAAAAATAAGTCAGGGAGATGAAAAGTACAGCATAGGGAATATAGTCAATAACATTCTAATAATGTATGGTGACAGATGGTGACTACACTTAAGACACTATGCATTGAGTAACATAAAATTGTTGAATCACTGCTGTATATCTGAAGCTAACATTGTACACCAATTATATAATTTTTTACTTAAAATTCTACTAAAAAATGTTGATGGTAAAAAAAAATAACCCTTCAACTGTTTACTCACTGAGTGAAGTATCAAGGCAATCGATGAATACAGGTAAAGAGGAAACATTAAAAATATGTGAGGTTTTTTTTTCAATATCATACTCTATTAGGTCTAGAGGACTATAGCTTGACTTACAAGCTCTACTGTAAATTATATTGTAAATATTGGCAAAAATACTACCAACCTTTTTTGAATACCATATAAGCTTCTTAAAGGTAATATTTGTATTTAATCTCAACAACCATCACAGTACATGTAGGATTAGGGAATATTTAACAGCCCCTATTCCAATGACTGACAGGTACTGAAAATGTAGCATGTTCAAAACCCAATTTGTGCTATTTCTATCTAATTCGTATCTGCTTTATCACTGCAGTTATCTTTATAGTTGAAATGTTTTCAACAATTATCCAACTATGTAAATTAACATTTAGAGTCATTTTTTACACCTTCTTTGCCTCCAAATCTAATAGATTCCCATTAACACAGATTCTTTTTCCTAAATTCCTCCTCAATATACCCTTTTATCCATCACATAAGCCATACATAGAGGCCATACTCACTCTTTGAAAGGACTGGGCACTTCACCAATATCGATACATTTAGATTTGTGAGAAATAAAGTCTATTAAAAACAGAACACCACATTGCCTGACACAGCCATTTAAATTCACAAACTATTTTTCTGGGTTCTCTGTATCAAAGTTTCCTAAGATACACTGCCTTTAAACTTTAAGAATTCACCAAAGAAAATAGAATATATAGAAATATCTGGTGACCTCTCAATTTATCCCATTTAAAATATTAAAATTCGGGGCGCCTGGGTGGCGCAGTTGGTTAAGCGTCCGACTTCAGCCAGGTCACGATCTCGCGGTCCGTGAGTTCAAGCCCCGCGTCGGGCTCTGGGCTGATGGCTCAGAGCCTGGAGCCTGTTTCCGTTTCTGTGTCTCCCTCTCTCTCTGCCCCTCCCCCGTTCATGCTCTGTCTCTCTCTGTCCCAAAAATAAATAAAAACGTTGAAAAAAAATTAAAAAAAAAATTTAAAACTCCTGCAATAGGGCAATCAGATTATATTTCTAAAAATACTTGTAATTTCCAGTTTTTGGTAGTACCTTTAATATTTCATCTTTTTTTCAAGATCACTAAAGAGACAGAGCTCAATACAGCGAAATTTAATATTGTAATGCATTTTTCTCCTGTCATTTTAGCCAATAACACTGTCCAATCAGTTTCACTGGCACAGCTTACATGTAACTGGTAAGCGCTTGAAAGGAAAATAGAAAAAGCTATAAAATCTAAGGTTTCAAACACATGTTTTCCAGAAGCCAGTAAAATTATTTTTAAAATTCCAGTTCTCAAATTTCATCATCTATAGTCCTATTTAATGAGCTTATTTATATAAGCTTATTTTTTTTTTCTAATTTGTCAATAATGTCTGCATACAGCTTATCTTTCTAAGGATCATTTTCTGTAATAAACCTTACTGAGGTTGTGTAATGTACCTCTCTTCCTCCTTCCATTCTTCAGAATGAGGTTTTGGTACACTGTACCCCTTTGTATACCACTCAGGTCCGACCAGGCTGTCACAGGAACTACACACTACGACTTCCAATTAAGACTCGTCTCACTCACTTCTGAGTTATTCGTTCTCCTGCCCTCTTCCCCAACACAAGAAAAAGTGCTCTCAATATTTAATCTGCTGCAATACATTTCCAACTGTTGTCTATATTGTGCTCAGTCTCTGGATCAAATTAACTTATTTCAGCTCTAGAGTCAATTACATGGTTATTTTTCTGTTACAGTTAAAACTTGTTTCAGAAGAGCATTTTAAAGTTCAGTTACTAAAGGAGAAGTTTGCCTAGCCTATTCGAATTAATTGTGAATTGATCCTATTTAGCAATACAAACAAAAAGAGAATGCTCTTTCCTCATTTCTCTGGATTTTCTTCTTTGCTAAGAGGGCACATCTGGAATACCTTCTTAAATGTATTCTTGTAAGCATAAAGAATAAAATTTCCATTAAATTTGCATACTAACATCTCCAGACCTATACTTATAACCAAGGATGTTTTCATTATTAACTGGTGTTTTCACTCAACATGAGTTTTCTGCTATGTCTACACCCAAAAATCGATTTGGAAGTGGCCTAAACTTCAATAACTTTTTGAACAGGGAGTATTACCACATGGAAATTCTTTTTTTTAAGTTGTTTTTTTTTTTTCTTGATAGAGTAAGCATGGAGATGGGCAGAGGGAGACAGAGAGAATCTGAAGCAGGCTCCATACTCAGTGCAGAGCCCAATGCAGGGCTTGATCCCACAACCCTGGGATCATGACCTGAGCCAAAATCAAGAGTCAGACACTCAACTGAGTGAGACACCCAGGTGTTTCACCATATAGAAATTCATCAACACCTTATATAGGTTACTTAAAAGACAAAGATGATAGAGTCAGTGCTGAAAAATAAATTTGAAAAAATTAAAAGTGAACAGTTCTTTAGGATCCCAGCTTTCCTCAGATTAACCTAGTAATTTACACACTGATAATAGACCAGTATACAAAGAATATTTTCAAACTAAGAGCTTACCGAGGCAAGGCAAAGTTTCCATGGAACATGCCTACATCCCCAGGGTTGTTGGGATCTGGAAGCTTTAGATGCTTGAACTTAGATTCAGACTCCTGCTCTATTACTTACAGTCTCACGACTTTTGGCTAATTACTAAACTTCCCCAAGGCTCGGTTCCCAAGCTATAAAACAGGTATAATAATGCCTACCCATCACTGCAAACATAAAAATTAAGTTAAATTTATGTAACAATCCAGCTACCTAATACACCTGAAGAAGTGTTAGCACTTTTCAACTACAAAAAGAATTTCCCAAGTTGAACCCTGAAGATACTACTATACTTCACTTGGGATTACATATTACTTGAAAAATGTCATTTCTCTTGAATAAATTAATCAGCCCAAGTATATTAATTTGGTAAATCCTACTGTAATGAAAATATTCAGTATTTTTTTAAATCAAAAACAGCCAACATTCCTAAGAAGGGAAACAATAAAACCCACTCAAGTATTCGACCAATACTCAGTAAACACTTTTATCTTGCCATTCAGGTTCTATTCCTGCCAGTCTGTTGAGAAGGTCTCTCTTGCCAAAACAAGCCTTTGGGCTTTTATGGGACAAAAAATGAGCCTAGGAAAAAGGACCAAAATCAGTCTCAAGCTGGGGAAAGAGTATAGGAGAAAAGTGTGCAAGCAGACTAAGGAATGTGAGAGAAGTAGACTGAGAAGAAAATGATGAATTAGTAAGTAATTCCATGGTTATGTGTTCCCTAGCGTGGAGTTCAAGAAAAGCAAGCACAACTCACAAATTGCTATTACTTTTGGGGCACCTGGGTGGTTCAGGCAGTTAAGCATCTGACTTCAGCTCAGGTCATGATCTCACAATCTGTGGGTTCAAGCCCCACATCAGGCTCTGTACTGACAGCTCAAAGCCTGGAGCCTGCTTCGGGTTCTGTTTCCCACCCCCCCTCTCTGCCCCTCCCCTGTTCATGCTTATGCTCATATTCTCTCTCTCTCTCTCTCTCTCTCTCTCTCTCTCTCTCTCTCTCTCTCACACACACACACACACACACACACACACAAACATTAAAAAGTTAAGAAACAAACTGATATTACTTTTGGATTTAGGACTGTGTTGTTTCCACAAAATGACTGATAAATACATTTAAAGGCCATGAGTGTGATGAAGTAATAGAGTGCTCACAGCTTAGGAGAAAGAGCTTCCTCTGATGGGAGTTGAGTGTGGAAATATACACAGGACTTTCTGGAAAGAAGTGAAAAGTTATGGGTATGGAAGGAGTGAGAACAAACATTTTTGTGGTTAAGAAGAGTAAGTACTCAAGGCTTACTGTGTACCAGGCTCTGCTCTGAGCGTCAGTCATGTGATGACTCTTAATTTTCAGAACAATCTTATGAAGTAGGTTCGATTATTTTCTGCTTTTTACAAATGAGGAAACTGAGTCACAAGGTGATTAAGTAAGTTGTACAGTATCATGAGCCAAAAAGTGACAGCATCGAGATTCAAATTCAACCAGTCTGGCTCCTTGTTTTCAACTGGTGTTTCATTAACATTGAACAAATTAAACCTTTCTAAGTAATCTGTCCTTAATATAACTTAGTTAAATTCGTTTCAAGGTTTTGAAACGCATTTACACCTTTGACAAGTTTTATTTGTAATCACCTCATGGACTTGATAAATGCTTTAAGTATTTAATCCTTATAAATTAAATACTAAGTATGCACTTAGATATTGCATTTCCTTAAATGTTATCAGTATTTTTAATGACAAAGATCAACCTTAATAAAGCACAAAATACTCACATCATGGTTTTCTTTGTTTTGGATTGGTTTTCATTCTTAATTTTTCCCCTAAGATTGTTTAGTCCAATTGTAGGGGTTTTGAGGTGGGGGGGGAGGGCATGAGCAGGTAAGGTGCAAACTACCATGATACAGGCTAAGATTTCTGGATCAAAATTTCAATCAAACAGTTAATTTCTCAGTGGTTAAAGATTTAAGACTGGACAAATTTCCTAAGGGATAGCAGCTTCCAACGTGATTCTACTTAATTGTTATAGTTGCTATGTTAACAGGGGCCTCAGAATTCTGTTTATTAGAGGAGATACATTTCATTCCCTACATCCCCTGAATTAAGTAGTTATATCCATACACAATTTATTTTAACCTTTCGATTTTTATTGTCTAATTTGCGTAGACAGAATTTTCACCTCCTTACATGTTGTTTCTAATTTCCTTCACATCTGCATTCCTTTTGTATTCTATTCCAGGGATTTCATCCACAACTCTACCATCACATTGACTTTTTTGCTGAATTTTTCACTGCTGTTCCATCTTAAATAGGATAGGCCTGGGGTGCTTCTAAGTGGTATTTTGACCAAAGAACCTATGTCTGCCCCCAGATCACAGCCACTCTTCTGGAGTAGACCCTAGGAAAGGTGTATTTACAAAATAATGACAAATAAATGTAGGTGAAATAAGTCATCCTTGATTAGCTGTGAAAGCACTCTTGGGCCACTTATTAATTAAGGGCTTAGAAGACTGGGGGAAATGTGTCAACTATGCCCGCATATGCCACACTTCTGTTTTGAAAGCCCCCCTTCAAGAAATCGAGCAGCATCCATAAACTGAACTAGGATAACTCATCACTGTTCCTTTCTCATTTTATGGAGGGAACAGAGAGCAGTGAAGAAGCCCACAGAGAGACACCTTGAACTAATTCACCTTGAGGCCTCAACTTTCTTTAGTTGTATTCTTCTTAAAGCTCAAGACTTAAAACAATAAAATGAACAACAGGACTTTTTTCAGAAACATTCTCTCCAGAATCAAATACATTTCATCATTCATTAAAGACACTGACACACTTTAGAGACTAACAGACTGACATTTGAGCCCCTCTTTTTACTATTTCCCATCTTTCTGAACTTGGTTAAATTACTTAAGTTTTCTTAGCCTCAAGTTCACTCATTTTAAAGTGAGCTCAATTTGACCTACCTCACAAAGCCATGATACTATTACTATGTTACTATTTTCTCTCTCAAAAATAAACATTAAAAAAAGAAAGAAAGAAACTACCTCATCTCTTCACCTTAAATACATGATTCTCCTTTTCCATTGTTCTCCTAACCTGAAGATTATATATAGCTTGATGTAGTTTGCCTTACCCAGCTTCTAACATGAAACCATGTAACTACAACCAACTTGTGAACAGTCATCAATCTCCAGTTAGTCTACCTATAATGATGGCGATGGTCTCTATGACTAGCTTCCTGAATTGTATCAATTACCAAAGGCTAGTTCATCACTCTAATTTTAAAATAAATAAGGCCATCTATATTCAAAGAGAATTGATGTAAGTCATTCTTATCAGAATTGGAGGTATAACTAATGTTTGCCATGTTATATCCCAAGAGCTGAGTGACTGATATTGTGTGTCTTTGTCAACTATAATTCCGCATTGACAAACCACAATTCATGGAATTATTTCATGGCCTTCTGTAGCCATGTGCAGACCTACTTGTGGATAGCATTTTTCTTAGGGTTTTTTCCAATTTACAACAAAGCTAGACAAAGGTTTCATTCTCATGAGAAAATGTTTATATTCAACAGTTTTATGCTGCAAAGGTATTTTTTTAATTATATCATACCCAAAAGAAAGCTTACTTATGGTAGAATCATTGGAAGGAAGGCATGAATTGCTCATAATTTTAATATACAAGCATATCTTAATTTACTTCCACATCTTGCCAGAGGAATACTCAATCGCCATGGAGTAGGGTGGATTTCTCACTGCTTAAGCTGCAATTTGCTCAAAGCACACACTCCCATGGCTTCCTTTCTTGGCTGGATGCCTCCAGAAAAGAACAAAACTCCTAACATTGCCCTCATCTTTTAAACCAAAAGCCAGTTGCTGGAGAGCAAAGACATCAATACAGATGAAAAGAAAACGTTCTATTTTGAGGGCCTTCAAACTCACAGTCCCTCTCTTCCATATAGTTAGCAATTATTTTTAAATGCAAATTTCCATAAATACGAAATGGTCAGTCCATATTTCCTGGTGCCTTACTTTTGTTGTTAAAAATGTTGAACATGGGTACAACTTCTCCTTGGGAACAAAGAAAAAAAGCAAGCACACAATTAGCTATAGAAGACCAGGTTACCATAGCGACATAGCAAGGATAAAATGATCTTTCAAACTTTTTCAGCACCATGTGTCAAAGGAAAGTTTGAGCTCTTTCATCCTTCTTCCTGGGATGGAAAAGGCACACTTTATTTTCATCCAAAAGGAGCACCTGCTTCTATATATCCTTTCCAAGTGACTTGCAGCTGCTGAAATCAAGCTATATAGAGGAAGGACAAAAGGCATGTAATATCCTGGGTACGACAGGTATCAAGTTCACCTTATCAACAGCCTATCCTGACCCAGCCTCAACCAGATGGACTTTCTTGTCCCCTTAGACCTCAAAATCCTGTTGTGATACACCATAATCTCAAACTAAAATTGGAACAGGAAATTTTAGTATATTATGAACTTTTTCAGAGCATAGAATGTATAACAAGTGTTATATGTGTTAGTTACGAAACTAGAATAAACTGTGATATTAAACATTAAAACATAACCCAAGAAAAAAAGAATGCTAGCTCTTCCTCAATGAATACAGATGTAGTCTACTAGTTCAAATGCTTACAAATTAATTACAATATGTTACAAAGCAACACAATACAGGAAAATCAATATTTGGTTAATATTATGAATTAGCAGAAATCATAAATATGGCTTAAATTAGAAATATTAGAAATTTTGACCTACAGTCTGTAATTATTCACATCAAAAAACAATGACAATCTCAATAGTTCCTAAAAAATTTATTTTAAAAGTTGGGAACCATGTCTATATACACAAGTAACTCTGAATCCAGGAAGAATAGAGCAACTTCAAAAACACAATGTTAAGTAAAACTTTGCTGCAATTCCATAGCTATTGTTGAAGTCCAAACCTGAAAATACAGAATGTAATGCTCCCATATTCTAAAGAGGAAGGCAGGGATTCCCCCCTTCCTACATACCCTCCAAATTCAAGCCATGTGACAGTGAGGAGGGCTTCAGAAAGTTTGAGTACGTTATCAGAAGGAGAGGTCAACCTTTCATACTAAGCTGGTTACTTTCTGAGCTGCAGAAATCTGAGCCTCTCCTTTCTCTAGTACTTTTGTTAAAGATCCAGATGAAGAATTGAGGAAAATGCAGATCCCTGCCTTAATGCTCTTCAAAAAAAAAAAAAAAAAAAAAAAAAAAGAGCCAGAACGTGAATGTTTGCCTCATCAAGGTTTCAAAATCAGATGACAATTGTACCAACCAAATGAGAACTCTCCTGTCTTCAACTTGTCCTCTGTCTCCCTTTCCCCAACACATATCATCATGGGGAGAGAAAGGTACAAGAGTGAGAAGGGAATTGGCGAAGAAATGGCCATATCTGAGTTGTTGTTTTTTTAAATCTAGACTTTCTTCCACATTTTCATCCTTGGGAATTCTCCTTCATGTCCAGATGGATATCAAAATTGAGTATCTCTTACATAACTCAATAGGTCTAGCGTGAGACTCAGAAAATGGTTTTTTTTTCATTGTTTGTTTATTTCCTTATTTTGAGAGAGAAAGAGAGTGTGAGCAGGAGGGACAGAGAGAGGGAGACACAGAATCCTAATTACAAATTAATTACAATACTAATTACAAATTACAAATCCTAATTACAAATTACACAGAATCCTAATTAAAAATTAATTAGGCACTTGAGAAAAGGAACTTTTAGTATCACTCTACCACCAAGGTATGGGAAATAATATACTAGAGAAGATAATAATGGGTAGCAGAATTTTATCAGTTATTTCTGAGTCATGAATGGAGAAATGCAGGCTGAAGGATAAAACCATGACCATCCATAAAGAATATCAAATCCTGAATGCCTAGGTCAGGAGCCCAGAGTCTCCTCAAATCCAGTGCCTACCAGTAGTGAGCAAAAGCACAGAGTTATCGGTCACACAAATTCCTCCACCACATAAGATCACCCCGTGAACAGCAAATTACGTTAGAATCACTCTTGGAAACAAAAGCTATGGGCACCACGTCAAGTCAAAATCAACTTTTAGAAGTCTCACCTATAACCAAAATTTAAAATAAAATCTGACAAGGAATCCTTATGTTCTTATCCACCTAATCCAATTTTGAGCCTGTTCCAGGTCATACATCCAGAGAGGATTAAATAGGAAGAACAGGTTGAAATAGGTTTACACTTGTAATGTTACTTATGATGTGTCCACACATGGGTGAAACCCTGGATTTACTTCTTTAATTCTAAAAAGAGTTAAATCTTGTAAAAATGTCCTAAAATTTCAACTAGACGAACAAAAGGTCAAACACCAATTTTCCTTTCATCCATGAACTTTTACATTTTTATCCAAAAATATTGTCATCCGTCTAAATGTGGTCATCACCACTTTCTGACCAGTATGTCCTCATATAGGTGGCTCCCATATGCCCTACATTTCTAAAAAGCTATTGTCTTTAGATTATTTAATTCAAACTGAAAATAAAAGTGGGGATAGGGGCACCTAGATGATCCTATGGTTCATGAATTCGAGCCCCACATCAGGCTCTCTACTATCAGCCCACAGCCCACTTCAGATTCTCTGTTCCCCTCTCTTCCCCTCCCCCACTCATTCTCTCTCTCCCTCTCTCCCTCTGTCAAAATAAATAAGCTTAGAAAAAAGAAACTGGGGATAAAATTAAAAGGCTGCTTTCTCAATTTCTATACTATTATCCATCTTTTGAGGAAGGATGAAAACAGGTGAAAGAGAGTAAAACCATCCTCATCTTCTTCTTAAGGAAACATAAGGAACAAAAGTGCTATTTGAGACAGAATTTCTGGTAGTTCTTTCCAAAGGGAGTCTTTTGTCCTGAACATCTTAATGAAGTTTATGATTAAGAGCTGAAGAAAGGTACATTACTTTACAGAGAGGAAGGAATAAGAAGAGTTTGGAGTTACCAGTGCTCTCCAGGGACAGAAGGACTTGGAGAGCAGAGATGGAAAGTGTGAAGGGAGAAGCAATCAAGATGGCATGTGGCCAGAATCTGTAAGAGGCAAGGTCACAGATGAAGAATCTCAGGTTTCAGAGGATCATGGAAAAAAAAATATATACACACACACATATATTATATGTAATATATATGTATAATTATATATTATATATAATATATATGTGTGTGTATATATTATATATAACACATAATTTTGATATAATTTGAAATTGCATTGCTGTATGATGAATCTGTCTGTATCCCTCCCCAAAGTTTCTGGTATTTATGTACATCTGCCTTATGAGAATAGTTTTTTTATGGAAATCGGGTAAGGACTCAAGATTCCTATTTTGGACTCCACATAGTAACATAAAAGCAGCAAAACAAAGGACTCAGTCCCCGAATTCAATGAATTCTGAGGAAATTAGAACTTGGAGTCATATAAACCCCAAGAGATCTTTGGAAAACACATGGCATGGAATGGGATGCTGTAAGCAATCTTATCCAGATTCTTAGCAGAAGGAATATCCATGCTAACATCTCAGTTTCAAAGAAATAAAATTTAATTAAAAAATAAGTAGGCGAAAAAAATACGTTATTACTAAGCCATAAGGCCACACCCAGAGTAAAAAACCTATTGTTTACATTGGGGTATCTATACTTTGAGTGGTTTTTCCCCCCCTTTCCTCTGTATCTCCATACACACACACACACACACACACACACACACACACAAATTTAAATAGACTCATGCAATTTTGTGATGATAAATATTGTAATTCCCAGTCTTCACATAAGCCTTTCCCAGTTTTTCTCCAAATGCCATGTAATTTCAAAAAAAAAAAAAAAAAAAGACAAAACTCACTACTTTGTCAGCAACAGAAACCAGCATGGTCTTGTCACAATCTGGGAGAAACTTACAAGGATTTGAAATTTTATGGAGCTGGATTTAGATAAAATCATTCGGGCCTTAACACAGGCTATATTCTGAGTTTGCTTTGTGAATCAAGAACTGCCTAAAAGGGAAAGATGCTTTCTTTGGCCACCAACTGTCCTTAACACTGAAAATGAAGACCGTAGGCCAAAGATCTAGGCATCTAACACTCTAACACATTGACTCTGCCTTTTTTTTTTTTTACAGGTCTCCCTTTCTTTACTGAGGTATAATTAATAAAATTATATTTTAAGTCTACAATGCAATGAGTTGATTTATGTACATTGTGACATGATTACCCCAACTAGCTAATTTACACATCCATCATCTCACATATTAACTTTTACAGGAGGAGGGTGGTGGTGAGAATGCTTGAGACATCTCAGCAAATTTCAATTATACCATATAGTGTCATCAACTACAGTCACCATGCTACACATTCCATCCTCAGAATTTATCCATCTTATAACTGAAAGTTTTTATCCTTTTACCAACCTCTCCCCATTTTTCTCATTACCTAGCCCCTGGAAATCACAATTCTACTCTCTAAGAGTTCAATTTTTTTTTTTAAAGATTCCACATGTAAGTCATACCTTATAAAAGGTAGTATTCACCTTTTCATGCATGATTTATTTCACTTAGCCTAATGCCCTGAAGGTCTACCCATGTCATCTCAAATGATAAGATAGCCTTTTACTCATGGCTGAATAATATTCTAATATTATCCATAAATAATCTAATATAATCCATAAATAATATTCTAATATATCTACACACACACACACACACACACACACACACACACATATATGCATACACCACCTCTTTGCGAACATTTAGGTTGTTTCTATATCATTGCTATTGAGAATAATATAATAAACATGGGACTACAGATTATTTCTTTGATATATTGTTTTCATTTCCTTTGGATATGAATGCGGAAGTGGGATTACTAGATTATTGTGGTTTTAATTTCTTAACAAAACTTTATACTGTTTTCCACAGCGGCAACACCCATCAATTTCCATTCCCACAAACAGTGTACAAGGAATACCTTTTCTCCACATCCTCACAACCATTTTTATCTCTGGTATTTTTGATAGTAGACATACTAACAGGTCTGAAGTAATAGTTCATTGTGGTTTTGATTTGCTTTCCTTTGATTAGTGATGTTCAACACTTTTCATGTACCCGTTGGTCATTTGTAGGTCTTTTGAGTTTTTCTTTAAATTCCAATTAACAAACAGTGTAATATCAGTTTCAGGTATACAACATAGTGATTCAGGACTTCCATACAACACCAACTGCTCATCACAACAAGTGCCCTCCTTAATACTCATCACCTATTTATGTCTTTTTTGAAAAAAAAATGCCTATTCAAGTCCTTGGCCCATTTTTTAAATCGGGTTTTTTGTTGTTCTTGTTTTGTTATTGAGTTATATGCATTTCTTAGGTGTTCTGGATATTAACTCCTTACCACATGTGGGATTTCCGTATACTTTTCCCACTATGTAAGTTGTCTTTTCATTTTGTTGGTTCCTTTTGCCATGCAGAACTTTTTAGTTTGATGTAGTCCCAGTTACTGATTTTTTTTTTGCTTTTATTGCTTGTGTTTTTGTGGTCCTATCCAAAAAAATCACTGCCACAATCCATGTCAAGTAGCATTTATTTTACTCCTAGAAGTTTTATAGTTTCAGGTCATACTTTCTAATTCATTAGTCTATGTTCAGTTGATTGCACCCCTATCATATACTACACACAAAACAATTTTAGTTTGCATGTGGCTATCCAGTTTTCCCACAACAACATATTGAAGAAACTATTCTTTTTCCATTATGGATTCTTGGTGTCCTTAACAAAAATTAACTGACCAAAAATGTCACGTTCATGTATTTGTGGTTACTTCTGGTATTCTTTTTATTGATCTAGGTCCATTTTTTATGCTAGTATCATATTGTTTGACTCTGCCACTTTGAACCAGCATTTGATTATTCTCTCACTTCCTGGCACCTTGGCCTGGTCTCCTGCTGACACTCATGAGTTCTGCCCGAAGCTTCTTAAAGAACTAGGTCCTCAGAGATAGCCTTCTCCTTAAGAGGAATACTGTTATCAGATATAATGGGCAATTTATTATCCTTACATTACCAAAACCTAAGAGCAAGAACATCCCTCTAAGAGAAGAAAGGAGAAGAATTCTGAGATGGTAAATATGATAAATTATCTTCTGCAGTGTGTGTTCTTCTAAATACTCTACTGGGCAAAGGTAAGTATATAATGAAGTCTCCTGACTCATCAAGTGGAAAATTTCTACTAGTAACTTTGAAAATGTGTCTAGCCAGTTAATGAATTTTATATAGCATAAATATCTACATATCTTAGAAAATGAGTACTCTAGGAAGAGCATTATATCATGCCTTTTTGGATAAGAACAGATGGAACCAGATTTAAACTGGGGATAAAAACAAAGATTTACTGACTGTGTATTGATCATTGTCTACAGGATTACCTAAGAAATAGAATAAGCAACACATGCCTTTCTTCTGACTCTCAGAATTTTGTGTCCTAAGTTAAAAAACATACTGGGAAATACAGATACATTAATTTATAGTTAGACGTCAAAAACCTTACATACATAAAAATATAACAAAAAGCAAGTGGAAGTTAAAGGAGCAGACTCCAGTTTCCTAACAATCATAATCAGATAACTAAACTATAAAGAACATGACCAAACCAAACCCTTCATCATGCCTCTTCCTTGTTTCCCTTGGAGGAACAAGTAACACAAGATTTATTAACTTGGGTCAAATATGGAGCCTCATACTTGAAGGTTATCCTCAACTCATCCTTCTTTCTTCCTCTTCTCTTCACTCACACAGGTTCAAGTGGGTTCAAAGACTGTACACAAGGGCACCTGGGTGTCTCAGTTGGTGAAGCATCCAACTTCAGCACAGGTGATGATCTTGTTCTAGAGTTTGAGCCCAGCAATGGGCTCTGTGCTCAGAGCCTGAGCGTGCTTCAGATTTTGTGCCTCCCTCTCTCTCTGCCTCTCCCCATTTGTTCGTGCTCTCGCACTTGCACGCGCACTCTCCTTCAAAAATAAAAAATAAAGACTGTACACAAAAAATAAGACGCCAAAATTAGCAATGTTAATATAGAGAATTGGAAGCTAACCCACTTGTTTCAGGACCTCATCCCAGTCTTTGTGAGCCATCTTTAATATTGTACCTGAGGACATACGTTTAACTGAAACAAATTGCACCTACTACATTTGCATTGTGTGCTTGTATTAGGGTTTACTTTTTTAAGATGTTTCTTCTAGAGGCAGAAGCCTTTCAAATAAGAATCAACTGATACCACATTTTCTGTTTTTAACATTCACATACATTTCACAGCATTTTCTTCTCCAAGTTGTTTTGTTAATTACACACACTTAGTCATTATGATTACAAAATCATAATTATGTCTAAGTGACTTGACAGTGGCACATCCCTATTATGAGTGTGAATTCCGAGCTTATTTTCTGAACTATCAACCATCATTAGATAGTAGAAACTGCCGTCAATTTCACTGTTATCCAATGTGTCACTCAAGGATTTAACAAATGCTTAGAAATGTGCTTAGATCATAATCTCAACACCAATTTGTTTGTGAAATTTCAATATATAAAAGCAAATCCAAGCTGTGTGTAAAATACTCCTGTTCATAAGGTATGCATGATTTTGATGCTATAAAGTCTCCTTCATTACATATTTAACACAAAATTTGTGTTCATGAAAAGTTAAGGTCTTGCAAAGAATTGCTGGTTTATTTACTAAGGAAAAGAAACATTCTGGTTAACTTATAAAATTCAATTTTTTATATCTATCTTGGCAATCTCCAAAGCCAGAAAAAAATAGATAAACACTGAATAAATTAGGTCTATTTACATATGCAGGTTTGATAAAAAGGGCCAAATGTTTCCAGTTGTAGTTTCTTCAAAAGATATACAAATACTTACCAAAAAAATTACATGAAGCAACTAGCATTTTAAGGAGATTCCTTGCTTTTATAACAGACTGTACTGTGTTATTAATTTAGAAAGGTAAATAACAGACTAGTAAAGCACAATGTAATCTCTAGCCATCTTTGGTTAAAAAAAAAATTGACCTGAGGAATTCTTTTAAGTTTATTTATTTGTGAGCAGGGTCAGGGTAGGGGCAAAGAGAGAGAGAGAGAGAGAGAGAGAGAGAGAGAGAGAGAGAGAGAAAATCCCAAGCAGGCTCCATGCTTTCAGCACAGAGTCCAAAGCAGGACTGGAACTCATAAACCAGGAGCAAAAATCAAGAGTCTGATGCTTAACCTACTGAGCCATCCAGGTGTCCCACTCAGGATCCATATTTAAGTGTAATAACACTTGGTTCAAATGAAAGAGCTCTTATAGATGTCCAACATCCTTCCCCCTCCCTATTCTCCTCCCTGAATTTCAGCCCAAGGTTTCTTGACAACTTATTTCAAAAACTTCTACTAAAGAGTACTTACTATCCTAAAGTATGCTGTACGTTGAGAAGGGGGTGTCACACAGTCTTTCAATAGCATTCTTGTTAACTAAAAAGAACAGGGTTCTGTGTGCTGAAATGCAGTAGCAGTCTCAGAAACGGAATGTGTGGTACCGTATCTTTATTGCCTGGTGAGTAATAGCGCTATCCCAAGACTACGCTGGAGTATTTACATTATCTCCAGTGAATCTCTGAATTGTTGGTTAATGAAGAGAGAGAGAGTAACTAAGAAATTATCAGCATGTAAAAACTAGAAGCTGCTCACCAGTGTGCTTATCGGGGAGTAGCTTCACTTTTGTTTGTGTTTAATGTCATACCTCGAAAAATTGAATCAACTGCATTTTTATTATTCTTAAAAGTCCGTTGATTTCAAACTCAAAATAAAATCACTTCTTATTGCTCTCTCGTGTGGCACATAAAGTCCGTAGAAAAAAGGAAAACAACACTGCTTGTTCATTATGGGATACGTAATAAAAGAACCCTAAATCCAATCTAAGGCTGCACAATATCACTAGATTTGTGGAGTCAAATAAAGTTACTTTAGTGGGTAAAAACAATCAAAACTACTTGTTTTCTGATGTGAACCAGATGTGGTCCTGCAAGTACCTCCTGCCAGTAAAGAGATCAGCACATTCCTGAGACAGGGCTTCACCTACCTGTGATTCACCTAACTTTCCGATTGAATAGGACAGAGCTCTGTAGGAACAACAATAAATTGTCCGTCATTTAACAAATAGGTGTTGGCACCCTATACACAGTATCAGACATTGTTCTGGACATGTGCGACCTAGCAGTGAACCAGGCAGAAGTTTCTTCCCTGGCAGAACTTACATTCGGTTTGAGATGAATGAGAGGACGATAGACATAAGGGAAGCAAATTCTAGTATATAAAGAAGGTGTTAAAAAGCTATGGGAACCAATAAAATCCAAAGGATGATAAGAACTGGGAGTGTATGAGGTGGGGTCAGATTTGCAATTTTCTAAGTAGGATAGTCAAGATGCAGTTCCTCACTGAGAAGGTGGCATTGGCAGTAGACTTGGAGAAGCAGGGCATGCACCAAACAGACATCCAGGGGGAAGAACATACCAGGCAGCAGGAACAGCCAATGCATAGTGAAAGTAAGAACCTCACTTGCCTGTGTATAGAGCAGCAAGGAGACCATGTGGCAGGAGAAATAGGGAAGATGAGAGAGTAGTAGGAAATAGACCCTGAGGACTGTTCTTAGAGGAGGTGGCCTCTCCAACCAGCTTTCTACTCCATGCAGCACCAAGTCTTGGTCCCACTGTCTCCTGTCCTCCCCCCCACCTAGTACTAGTCAGATGTAACTTTTGTATCTCTAAGTACCCCCTTCGACACCCTCAGGGTATATAGCAGTTTTAAGACTATCTCAAAAATGCAGATTTTCACTTTTTTTTCTTCTTTTTTTTTCTTTTCCCTGCTTGCTTTTAAAGTATTTCCTCTAGTCTACTTAGAGGACTTTTAGCAGATAATTTGGGAACTCCAATCTGCCACAATATGAAGTAAAATCATATGAAATTTTCCCTGTTTCTAAGTTAAAAAATCAAATATTGACACCTTCAAATGGTTTGCCCTAATAGAAGTATTCTTTAATTACTTTCATTACTTAGTAACCAGAAATATATATGGCATATATTTCGTAATATACACGGCAAAGACTGCAGTGGCCACCTCTTCTCCCTTTTTTTTTGTTTTTGTTTTGTTTTGGGGTTTTTTTTTTGGAAACAGAACCTGATTTTTTTTCAAGTTAACCCTGAACCCAACACTACAAGAACATTTTCCAGCCTTCCTCACTGCTAGGTGTCGTCTTTGACTATTATCTGTCCAATGGCTTATAATTGAAATGTTATATAGGACTTTCAGAAAGATTTCTTATGGTGGAATGTACTTGACAGGGAGATTCTTGGTTGTTTTTGTTTCTTTGTTTTGTTTGTCTTTTTCTTTTCTCCTCTTCCCCTTCCTCTTTCCCTCCTTCCTACTTCCTGAAATGTTAGTATAAGGACAGGAGCTCCAGTGGCTATTTAAACCATGAGCTGTCACTGAAGAAAGAAGCCACAATAAAAATGATACACAAAAAAGGTAGTAGGGTATTAGAGTTCCTGATGACCTATAAGCTTTCACAAGTAACCTTAGACTAACAATACCCAAGTATCTTTCATGGAATCAATTAACCCTTATGTTTAGGCTGCTGGAATTTCTGTATTTATTCCTGTTATATGAAATCAAATCCAATTTTTAAGAAATACAATAGAAATCACTTTTAAGATGTATCAAAAAATGGTGGAAGATAAATCATTTTAGATTTTTCCCCTGTTGTTTGTTCCAGCAATCAGTTATTTATGTAATAAAAAATACCATCTAGAAATGTAAGGCCAAGAAAGTTTTTAAATTTTTTTTTCTTTTGGAAAATATTTGTAAGTCATCATATATTAAGTTTTTGATTTCACTGTTGGTCATCATCTTAATAATGTTAAAGGTATGACCCAACTTATGAATTATACAGATGAACAGCTTTAATATTTCAACTTATTCTACAAGGAAATATTGAAGTTTGGTTTTTTTCTTTGAAAAATTCTTTGCTTTACCAAATTTAATTTTAATTATGGTCTTATATAG